>NC_048218.1:98510423-98528396 GCF_002007445.2 Ailuropoda melanoleuca
ATATGTTATATTCACACAGTAGCAGAGATGCTAGCTCCTCAAAATACCCTATGTGGATCAAATGACATTTGTTAGATGGTAGCAAGCAGGACGGTGAGAAAAATAGAAACCCAATCATATTAGAAATGATTGCTTGAAGAATTAGAGGCCCTTCATCAGGTGAATAAATATGGAGTAATGAAACCGCAGTCTTCAGAGAAATTGCACTTGTGCTTCCTCACAGGGATTGAAATTAGGACCAAGGATAAAAGCTACAGTAAGGTAGGATTGAACTTTATGTTAATAAAGAAGAACTTCCTAATATTCAGAGCCCCACAAATATAGTACACCTGCCTCGGGGGTAATAAATTCATAGTTATTTTAATTGTTTAAGCCACAATTAGCATCACTTGGTGCATTACCATAGATGTTATCCAAGCTTAAGATGTGACCTTACAGTTAATATCTTTAAGGTAACATGTTAGACTACAAAGCATATGAAACTAATGTAGAGGGATCAATTTAACCTGGATTTTTTTTAAAAGATCTTATTTATTGATTAGAGAGAGAGTACGTGCTCCAGCACAAGCAGGGGCAGAGGGCTAGGGAGAAGCAGACTCCCCACTGAGCAAGGAGCCTCATGCAGGGTTTGATCCCAGGACCCTGCGGTCATGACCTGAGCCGAAGGCAGACGTTTAAGCCACTGAGCCACACAGGCCCTTAACCTGGATTTTTAATACTCCCACCTTTTTCCCTTTTATGGATGGCCTGGCCCTCCTGCAGTAAGGAATAGAGAAAGTGGGTCGATTACAGGTGTTAGCTGTTATAATCACTGCAACCACAAAGCTCTGCTAAGGAAGTGAATGTTGCCTTTTCACTGAGTATGTTTGCAGTAATTCAAATCAGCAGAAGAGGCAAAGCAATATGAATGAGCTGTCCTAGATTTATTTATGCCTAGTGGTTCCCGGACCTGTGAAGAGGCTTTGCAGCACCTGAGAAAATTCAAAATACACATGCTCAGACTGGATTTACTAAATAACCACACCAAAAACATAACAGCAAAACCTTTATCCCGTGCTTCCTCTTACAACACCCACACTTCCACCCATTTCATCTTCGAGAGCATCTTTCTTGACCCCTGCGCAGCCCTATGCCAACACTTTCATTATCAAAATTTTACATTGTAACATGGGGAATGGCAGGAGGCTTTCATCTAATTTGAATTAACCCTGGATAGTCCTTCTTTGGAGGTAACTCTAATGTTACTTTGTTGTCTTCCAAGGAAGTGCCAACAACATTATCTTTTTTAAGCTTAGGACCTTGAAAGAGCCAGCCCTCTGCTTTTCTTTCTCTCCCATTGATGTCAGTTGGTATTAATATGATACATCTCCTTTTACAAAGCTTTCATATTTCTGGTTCTCTTTCGGTGAGAAAACCTTCCTTTCTTTAGATTGTAATTACATATTTCAAAAATATTATCTGAACTCAAATATACTAAATATATTGGAATTTTACTCTTTCAACATTACAGTGCTAGCAGAAATATTTAGCATAAAAATTAGTAGGAACCTCCTCAAAAATGCTATTCAAACACAGAGTTGTTTATTATTATCTGAAGAGTGAATCTTCTTTCCCAGAAATATTTAAGAATAGACTTGCAATACTCTATATAGAAAATCCAAAAGGTGTTCACCAAAAATTTGTAGAACTGTTACAGGAATTCAGGAAAGTCACAGGATACAAAATCAACATGTAGAAATCTGTTGTATTTCTATAGATCAATAATGAAGCAGCAGAAAGAGAAATCAAGGAATTGATGTCATTTACAATTGCATGAAAAACCATAAGAAATCTAGGACTAAACCTAACCAAAGAGGTAAAAGACCTGTATTCTAAAACCTATGATACACTGATGAAAGAAATTGAAGAACACACAAAGAAATGGAAAAACATTCCATGCTCATGAACCGGAAGAACAAACATTGTTAGAACGTCTATGCTACCTAGAGCAATCTACACATTTAATGCAATTCCTATCAAAGCACCACCAGCATTTTTCATTTATTTGGAATTACATATTTCATTCGGAATCACAAAAGACCCCAAATAGCCAAAGCAGTCTTGAAAAAGAATAGCAGAACCGGAGGCATCACAATTCTGGACTATAAGTTACATTACAAAGCTGTAGTGATTAAGACAGTATGGTACTGGCACAAAACAAGACACATAGATTAACGGAACAGAATAGAAAACCCAGAAATTAACCAATAACTATATGGTCAATTAATCTTCAACAAAGCAGGAGAAAGTACCCAATGGAAAAAGACAGTCTGTTCAACATATGGTCTTGAGAAAACAGGACAGGTACATGCAAAAGAATGAAACCAGACCATTTTCCTACACCATACACAATACATAAAAATAAATTTAAAAAAGGGGGCACCTGGGTGGCTCAGCCTGTTGAGCAGCCAGCTCTTGGTTTCGGTTCAGGTCATGATGTTGATCCTGGGATCAAGCCCCACGTCGGGCTCCATACTCAGCAGGGAGTCTGCTTGAGGATTCTCTCTCTCCTTCTCCCTCTGCCCCTTCCCCCATTCATGCTCTCTCTCTTTCTCTGAAATCAATCAATCAAAATGAATGAAAGACCTAAATGTGAGACAGGAAACCATCAAAATCCTAGAGTAGAACACAGGCAGCAACCTCTTTGACCTCGGCCACAGCAACTTCTTGCTAGACACATCTCCAAAGGCAAGCAAACAAAGGAAAAATGAACTATTTGGACTTCATCAAGATAAAAAGTTTTGCACAGTGAGGAAAACACAAAACTAAAGTNCCCTATGAACACTTTCATTATCAAAATTTTACATTGTAACATGGGGAATGGCAGGAGGCTTTCATCTAATTTGAATTAACCCTGGATAGTCCTTCTTTGGAGGTAACTCTAATGTTACTTTGTTGTCTTCCAAGGAAGTGCCAACAACATTATCTTTTTTAAGCTTAGGACCTTGAAAGAGCCAGCCCTCTGCTTTTCTTTCTCTCCCATTGATGTCAGTTGGTATTAATATGATACATCTCCCTTTACACAGCTTTCATATTTCTGGTTCTCTTTTGGTGAGAAAACCTTCCTTTCTTTAGATTGTAATTACATATTTCAAAAATATTATCTGAACTCAAATATACTAAATATATTGGAATTTTACTCTTTCAACATTACAGTGCTAGCAGAAATATTTAGCATAAAAATTAGTAGGAACCTCCTCAAAAATGCTATTCAAACACAGAGTTGTTTATTATTATCTGAAGAGTGAATCTTCTTTCCCAGAAATATTTAAGAATAGACTTGAGATACTCTATATAGAAAATCCAAAAGACTTCACCAAAAATTTGTAGAACTGTTACAGGAATTCAGGAAAGTCACAGGATACAAAATCAACATGTAGAAATCTGTTGTATTTCTATAGATCAATAATGAAGCAGCAGAAAGAGAAATCAAGGAATTGATGTCATTTACAATTGCATGAAAAACCATAAGAAATCTAGGACTAAACCTAACCAAAGAGGTAAAAGACCTGTATTCTAAAACCTATGATACACTGATGAAAGAAATTGAAGAACACACAAAGAAATGGAAAAACATTCCATGCTCATGAACCGGAAGAACAAACATTGTTAGAACGTCTATGCTACCTAGAGCAATCTACACATTTAATGCAATTCCTATCAAAGCACCACCAGCATTTTTCATTTATTTGGAATTACATATTTCATTCGGAATCACAAAAGACCCCAAATAGCCAAAGCAGTCTTGAAAAAGAATAGCAGAACCGGAGGCATCACAATTCTGGACTATAAGTTACATTACAAAGCTGTAGTGACTAAGACAGTATGGTACTGGCACAAAACAAGACACATAGATTAACGGAACAGAATAGAAAACCCAGAAATTAACCAATAACTATATGGTCAATTAATCTTCAACAAAGCAGGAGAAAGTATCCAATGGAAAAAGACAGTCTGTTCAACATATGGTCTTGAGAAAACAGGACAGGTACATGCAAAAGAATGAAACCAGACCATTTTCCTACACCATACACAATACATAAAAATAAATTTAAAAAAGGGGGCACCTGGGTGGCTCAGCCTGTTGAGCAGCCAGCTCTTGGTTTCGGTTCAGGTCATGATGTTGGTCCTGGGATCAAGCCCCACGTCGGGCTCCATACTCAGCAGGGAGTCTGCTTGAGGATTCTCTCTCTCCTTCTCCCTCTGCCCCTTCCCCCATTCATGCTCTCTCTCTTTCTCTGAAATCAATCAATCAAAATGAATGAAAGACCTAAATGTGAGACAGGAAACCATCAAAATCCTAGAGTAGAACACAGGCAGCAACCTCTTTGACCTCGGCCACAGCAACTTCTTGCTAGACACATCTCCAAAGGCAAGCAAACAAAGGAAAAATGAACTATTTGGACTTCATCAAGATAAAAAGTTTTGCACAGTGAGGAAAACACAAAACTAAAGTGTAACCTATGGAATGGGAGAAGATACTGCAAAAGATATATCTGGTAAAGGATTAGTATCCAAAATCTGTAAAGAACTTATCAAACTCAACACCCAAAAACAAATAATCCAGTTAAAAAATGGGCAAAAGACATGAATAGACATTTTTCGAAAGAAGACATCCAGATGGCCAAAAGACACATGAAGAGATGCTCAACATCACTTGTCAGGAAAATGCAAATCAGAACTACCATGAGATACCACCGCACACCTGTCAGAATGGCTAAAATCAACAACATAAGAAACAACACAAGTTGGTGAAGATGTAGGGAAAGGGGAACCCTCTTACACTGTTGGTGGTAGTGCAAACTGGTGCAGCCACTCTGGAAACAGTATGAAGGTTTCTCAAAAAGTTAAAAATAGAACTACCCTAGGATCTAGCAATTGCACTACTAAGTATTTACAGATTTGAAGGATACATGCACCCCAATGTTTATAGCAGTATTATCAACAATAGCTGAATTATGAAACAGTCCAAATGTCCATTCACTGATGAATGGATAAGGAAGATGTGATGTATACATATAAAATGGAATATTACTCAGCCATAAAAAAGAAAGAACTCTTGCCATTTGCAGCAATGTGGATGGAACTAGAGGGTATTACACTAAGTCAAATAAGTCAGTCAGAGAAAGACAAATACCATATGATTTCACTCATATGTGGAATTTAAGAAACAAAACAAATGGAGATACCAGAGAGAGAGAGAGAGAAGCCAGGAAACAGACCCTTAACTATATTGAACAAACAGGGTTGCTGGAGAGGAGGTGGGTGGGGGGCATGGGTTAAATGGGTGATGGGTTACGGAGTGCATTTGTTGTGATTCTCAGTGTTGTGTGTAAATGATGAATCACTGAATTCTACATCTAGAGACTAATATTACACTGTATATTAACTAACGGAAATTTAAATAAAAACTTAAAAAAAAGAATAGACTTGAGGATTTGATAAAGAAGTCACTGATTGATATCTGAGATTTCCTCTCATTTTGTGATTCTGTAATAAATATCTGCTTGCATATGTCTTACTTTAATTCACAGGGCCTTAGATTGTCAGTACATTTTTTTCCTGAGGAAAATCACCCTAGTCAATTCCATTTTATGAGATAATAATACTCTTCTCAAATTCCAGCAAGCTACTATAGCAATGTAGGCTAACCACTGTTAAGACTAATATATTGCTTAATTTAATCAGCATTTCAAGATATTTTATTAAATCTACTTAATACATGTAATTAAATAGAAATTCAATATATAAATACATTAGAAATTATTATTAAATAAACAAACCACTTCACTTATAAATAAATACTTGCTCAGGCATTGCTCCAAAGCAAGTTTGCTGCAACTTTGTTCATTGAGAACTATAATTCAATCTAAACACATTTTATCCTGACTATTCTATAAAGTCACTCTTTGCATAGTAGAAGGATTTTATGAAAACATAGCTTCAGCTTGTAGTGGGTCTCCCAGGGTGCTTTCCCAACTTCAGATTGGTTAAGGGGAGCCTGTTAGCCTAGTGAAGCGCAAGGTTGGCTTCTCGTACCAGAAAGCTCTATGACTTGAGGCAAGTACTGTTCTCTTCAAAGGAACCCGACGTCACTTATTACTAGGCTTGTTCAACAGTCTGCACAACAGGACAGTTAAATCACTGAGACACTGGGTCAGCCTATGCCTACCTCATACTGATCTATCCAGAACCTTGGTCAGAGATTGTAAGCCTTCCAGCTAACCCCTTTGTTGGGGCAGGGGATGGAGACAAGTGATGTCAAAGGCAGGGGCATATCCAAGGACGCCACTGATGTACTTCCAACGTGCTCAGGATGGGCCAACCCAGTCCCCACCGATGCTTATGGGAAGAAAAACTAGAATTAGAACTAGTTTTGATATCCTAAATCTGTATTGCAAAATATATCCTTTTCTACTTTTTACATAGACTGCCACCTCAAAAAAGTGAAACACTCTCTATTTGACTCTGTTCTTACAGTGGTTACCCACATGTCCTAGAATCATACTGACTCCTAGGTTGTGCTTCACACTGAGATTGCTGTTGTTTTTGTGAAGGGTTAGAAAGCATCTACGTGTAAAGTGGAGGCTTGCTTAGTGGCTGTGACATATGCAGCAGTATGTGTCTGTTTTACATGCTTGCTAGTGGTGACACGATGCCAACAGAGTGTGGGAACGAAGGGCACCAACTTCAGCACAAATCAGACCATGCTTGTTCCTTCTTAATCTTATGGCTAGAGTCAATTGTCCTTTTAGACCTTCAAGAATTCCCTCTCTCTTCTCCCTCTCTCTCTCTCCCTGTCTCTCTCTCTCCCTCTCTCTCTCTCCCTCTCTCTCCCTCTCCCTCTCCCTCTCTCCCTCTCTCTCTCTCCCTCTCTCTCCCTCTCTCTCTCCTCTCTCTCTCTCTCTCCTGCGCCCTCACTGGAACAGGGCTCCTCTACAATGTCACCACAAGTTATTATTCTCTCTGTGTCTGGTAAGCCCCAAGACCCAATTTTTCTTTATTGGCAGGTCCTAATGTTCACATTCAAGGGGAGAAAGCAGGAGCTTCAGGTCCAAGCCAAGTTCTTAAATACAGTTTTACGAGCAATGCAGTGCTGAGAGTATTTTAATTCCCACTTAGCTCCTTAATGTATTGCTCAATTGCTCAGTCTCTGGAGTAGAGGAGGGTGAATGAATGGGCTCCCCCAGAACTCCCATCACTCCTGTGAGCAGATTAGTTTATATGAGCATATCAATTATTTAGATTGGAAAAAAATACATTTTCGATATTCAGAATAATGAAATATTACCTTATTTAATGATCTAACGTAGTTTGCTAAGATCCCTAATTTATAACTTACTGAGATGTTATGAAACTGTACTTAACATAGTACGGCCAAAGACAACATACAGTCAGGATGTGGTCATTGTATTCAAATTAACTTTAGTAAAGTAATTGTTTAGAATCAGAGTACTGAAAGATGTTCACTATTAACCAAAAGGCCACAATTCATCACAGAACCTCAGTATTGGGTTAGAACGAGATGACTTCTAGTCTGAATCCTTTCTCATATAAATGAAGTAATTGAGGTCCAGGGAGGTTAATGAACTTGCCTAAAGTCGCCTAGCTAATGAGATGAAGTGAGAAACGTAGAGCCAGGCTGATAAAGTTGAGCAAACGGAAGCACGCGCCATGCTGTTCTGGGAGTGTATGTGTAAAGGATCAAATAGGAAACATAATTATTTAATCACAGCAGAATCATTCTGACTAGCAGTAGAATAGCATTTTTCAGGATGCATATTTCAGTAATAAAGTTTTAAAACACAGCAACTATATTTCAGGCATGAGAGCCTGAAAGCATATTTCAAATGTTTCCTTAACATGGAAATCTAGATATGTTTATTTGCAGGTTTTAGAGATGTCTGAAGCTGACATAAACAGCAGATATATCACAGAAGCAGGACTTTAAAAATCCATATATTGTAAGATACATGAAAGTGTATATTTTCTATATCCCAGTGACTTAAGATACTTGAGACAGCTTTGAAACCAGCATTCAGGCACCTTAAGATGAATCAAAGCAAAACTCTGAAAGAAAATGAATGAAAAACATAAAGTGCTTCTGTTCCTAGAGATGCCTGAGCACAGGGACAGTCTACTATTCGCACTCTGTAATGGCAGGTGACTTAACAAGAAGCAATTGAGCCATGACAACTTCCTAGTTCCACTTCAGCTGAACGTGTTAATCGCACATACCGAAGGGAAGGATGGAAACATAGTTCGTAATAATAGACATCGAAAATTTAAGTATTAAGGGAGAAAATATTTTGACATCCTATCCTTCAAAATTTTAACCTATATATGTGAGCGCACAGAATGCCTCCAACCTCTTACCTCCCCAGCTTAAACAGAGGCAGAGATAATTAATGAGGCAGCATGTTCCAACTAGCACCTTACGTTAATTTAACAGGTGATGACGGTTATTTAAACAGTTTAGCAGCTATGTTGACCTTAAACATTTCTCAGAAATTAGCTTTTGGCAGAAGGCCACAATGTCTGTGTGGTATGTTAACAGCAAAATTTGAGTATTTTCTAAATGCCCAAGAATCATTAGTAAGCCACTTATCATCGGTAATGATAGATTTAGGAAGGAGTACTGCTGACAGAATAAAAAGACATAAAGGGGATAAAGAAGGTGGGCTAGGAAAAAGAACAGCAACCTTCCAAAGACTCACTCTACCGCAGTCACATCAGATTTTCTCTGTGGAGTCAACCAATGGTGCAATTTTCTCTTTAGTCTTTGGTCTGCAGCAGATACATGCAGTGATCACACAGTCTGTGCTCCAGCACCCAGGAAGCCCAGCTTGGCAAAACAAGAGCTCCAGGGAAGGGGCTTAGAAACAAACACAAACCAATCTAGGCCTTAGGCTTGTCACCTGAAAGGCAATGGTTCCGTGCTATTCTGCAAAATTAGCAACATTCCCTGGCTCACCTTCCCTTACCCAATTCCACAGTTAAATGAAAACACAAAAAACAAACAAACAACAAAAAAAGCAAAACAAAAAATAAAAATAAAAAAACCCTCTCCTTCATGGCTTTGGATACTTTGCTATATTTTTATTTTATATCATAAAGTTATAATTTATGTCTTTATATTTTCAATGAGAATATAACATTCAATGGGAGAGGGAACATTTTTGTCTTCTTTATTACTTTATCCTTCATGTTTAGGCAGCATGGTGCCCGGGACAATACATATATGTAGAATTTAAAAAACAATCAGTGAATGAGTATTGAGTATTCTTAACCCTGTGTTTGTAGGACATCTATGAGTTTTCAACTCTCTGTATTTCTGGAATAAAGATGGCTACTCTTACTTTGGTCCAATTCCATCTCCTAGGAGACTGTATCTAATTTCCAGTCCTTCTTGTTTCGGACCAAATCGGCTTTCTCAGTAAGCAACACTATCTGCGTTGAAAAAGAGCTGCGCTACTTTCCGGAAATCATAAGGTCACACTCCTGACTAATTCCTTAATTAGATCTTTCTTTTATATTGACACATGCCTGAAATTGAACTGGAGCTTTGCAACACTCCTTGGAACTTGGCTGTTGCTGTTGCGGGCAGCTCAGGAGGGCCGAGACAGAAGCTGCAGAGAGAGAGCCCTGTTGCTTCTATCCTCCAGTACCTTCCCTATTAAATCTTGCTTTTTTCTCTATTTCTTATGTCTCCATATCTCCAACATTGTAGCTACAACTGTATACAGCAACACTGCAATGTATATTTACCCTCTCAAGATTGACAAATAATTCTAAACACACTGCTGGGGGGGGCGGAGTCATGACTATGAGACTAGACATTCTATAATCTTCAGACATTTAATATCCCCAACCTTATCTTTTATAGCACCAATTATTCATTGTTCTATCAAACTAATGTGAGGGTTTACACACACTAAGAGATCTGAACAATCTTAACACTTGACTCATTATTTTTATCTTAGTGTGTGTATACAGAATATTTGTAGTGAATGGGTTTCTAATTTTTTTAAGTTTCCATATCTGTAGCTCAGAAACAATTTTTTTTTCAAATGTATAGTAAAGTTCTTTGGAAAATGTCATCTTTGTTTTCTAGCTAACCAACTACCAAAAAGAGATATGAAATAATAACTCTCAGAGCCTTCTAAGAATTTATAACAGAGAAGAGATAAAAAATATTGTTAAGAAAGGCACATGGAGCATGAAGTAAAATACTGTAATAGAACCTGAGTGAAGTAAAACTCAGATGGAACATCAAGGAAAACTTTTCATGAAAGACTATATTGTCATAGATTCATAGGGAGTCTTAGAGCAAGAGGAGGAAACTAAAGATGACAATATGCTGCATGCCAAAGGATGGGCTTTATCTCTCTGCTTACTTTCTATCGTGGCCTTTGGGAGAAAAAGTTGAAAAAGTTAATAACACTGCAAGGAAATTCAGACCATGAGAAGCAACCAGTTTCCATCCTGCTTCACAGCAAGGAATACATTTAGACATATCTGAGAACCATTCAGCGTTTCAACCTCAGGCAGAGCTTCTGGACAGCAAACAGAGAAGAGAGCTGGAAGTACAGCAGGGAGAGCTATTTTTTCCACTTGTTCGGACATGACAATGTTTATTTTTAAATGCCAACAGACACTATGTGACAATATTTCTGGCCCCTTAGGCAAGAGCATATTTCACAGTCCCAGGTATCAGCCATGAAGGCTAGGTCTCTCTAATGGAGGAGAAACTTCTTGAAGAAGGTCAAAGATACTTTTAAAGCCCAATTCTATTCTAAAATTACAAAAAAATGTAGAAAGAAAGTTAAAGAAAGAAGAAACAGTGATTTATGTGACTAAGTTATGTCGCTGTCAATTTCCAGTTTCCAGCTTAATTTTACAGGGCCTTGCACATAGCAAAGGCTCAATATATATTAAATAAATTATATAAAAAGTCGATACTGGGTTGGAGGGTGGGGAGGCACCTGGGTGGCTCAGTTGGTTAAGTGTCTGCCTTCGGCTCAGGTCACGATCTCAGGGTCCTGGGATCGAGCCCCGTGTGTCTGGCACCCTGCTCGCAGGGCATCTGCTTCCCCCTCTGCCTCTGCACTCCCCACCCCTACTGCTCACGCTCTCTCTCTCTCTTTCAGGTAAAAACAAAACAAAACAAAACAAAACAAAAACAGTCAATACTGGGAAATATTTAAATGATACATAATATATTTTATAGTAAAAAACCAGTTACTTCAATGATTCAATGATACTCACTGATTCTGAGGCCTTTAAAGCTCCTAAAATAGGACATAATTAAAGATCATATCCCCACTTACTAAGCGTGAAAGGTTGGAGAATGTAAATGTTTAAACAAAGTCAGAGTATTTTACCTCAGACCACAGCCAGAGAATGTCATAGTTAAAAGTGTAGAGTAAATGAAATTTGCCTTTTCTTTGTGACACTGTTCTTTCAGAACAATTTCCTTGACAAATACCTTGTCCTGGACACCACCGAACTTAACTCATGCTCATTTTTTTTTTCTTTTTAACCTGAAATTCTCATTTTCATGGATTCTAAATCTGTACTTCACTTTCCTCACACCTTTAAAATATATTCATCCTTGGGCGCCTCGGTGGCAAAGTCGGTTAAGCATCGACTCTTGGTTTCGGCTCAGGTTGTGATCTCAGGGTCCTGGGATGAGCCCGGCCTCAGGCTCTGTGCTCAGCACTGGGTCGACGTGAGGTTCTCCTTCTCCCTCTGCCCCTCCTGCTTGTGTGCTCTCTCTCTCTCTCTCTCTCTCTCTAAAAATAAGTAAATAAATCTTAGAAAACAACAAAAAATTTAAAAAAAATAAAATATATTTATCCTTTATCTCATCTAATCTAGGGCTCCACAGAGGCCATGTGCTAAATAAATCTCTCATGCATAACAGAGAGAGTAGCTCCTTCATGAAATAGGTATATGTATCCTGATCTTTCATAAATCCTTAATTTTTAAACCCAGTATAAGCAAAAATTTACTGAACTGTTTATTCTTAATTTTCACTTCTGGGTTGGCATGCGTGTCGGGAAGGACGGTTTGGGGGAAACCATGAAAGACTGCAGTGGGGAATCAGAAAGGTTTATTTTAGCAATTATGCAGGGGGATTTGTTAGCCAGTTTCTGTGGTCTTGTCCTGTTACTAACCAAGGTTATGCTAGAAAAATACAAGGCTATTAAGTCTCAGGCTGCTGCTGAATGCCTGAGGATCTAGATGAAGGCATTGAGATTCCGTCCCGAAGGTAAGCATAATCAAAGTCACAAAATCATGTGTGAATCACTGTGACTGATTTCATATGACCACATACTCTCTGACACTCTGCACTGCAACATAGTCACTGTCCTCTTCTCTCGAAGGTAGGCTGGCTGGGACTGTTTAGATCAAGAGAATATAACCAAAATAACACAAAAACCCTTGGCCTGGCCATTAAGATGACTGACAGCTTCCATTTTGTTCTTTTGGAACTTAAAGCTACCATGTAAAATGTCTGACTACCATGATGGAGAAGTCTACATGGAAAGAAAGAAGAGCTCAGCTGAAAGCAGTCCCTCCAAGATACCAGGCATCTAAGTGAAACTGACAGGCGCCTTCCAAACCAGTCCCTCGGGCAGCTGGACAGCACCAAGTTTATTCTGCCATGCCATGTAGAGCAGAGGTATCAACCAGCCAAGCCCTCCCAGAATGTCTGACCTACAAAAGATATGAGATAATAGAACATGGTTGTTATTTTAAGATGCTTAGTTTGGGGGGTTTATTATGCAGCAATTAATAACCAGACGGCAGAGCATGTTGTGTCATTTTCAGCAGCCTGGTTAACCTGGTCTTGTACCCAACTGGGAGAACTCTAGACTGCTTTCTCAAAGAAATTCACACAAATCTGCACAAAGCTGGAGACCTGTCTTGACATCAGACTTGGAAGACTTCTCTAAATGACAAGTTTCTAGTCATGCCCTGTGAACAAACCATTGCATTAATAGATAAGACCGTTACGTGTTTTGTCTTCCAATTGCTTCATGAACAGAGAGAGTGGTTGTGGGGGATGAAGTTAACTATTGTTCATAAACTCTTTGTGAAGTCTCAAATACATGCCAAAAATAAGGTACTATGACTGTCAACGTTTTATGAATACTTTTCTCTCTGAAAAATTTTGGACCAGAAAACATTTAGTCTGGAACCAGGGGAACTAAAATATAATGATATTGTTATAAGCAAAGCACTGTTACCAGGAAACTTTTCAAATAGATCTGAAAGAAAAGGGGTCTCTAAGAAATGTTTAAGATATAATTCATATACCATAAAATTCACCCTTTTAAGGTATACCACTCAGTGGTTTTTAGTGTATTTACAAAGTCATACAGCCATCACCACTAGTTCCAGAACATTTTTGCTACCCAAAAACAAAGCTTGTACCCAAAAGGTATTACCTAGGAATAAAAAAAAAAAAAAGTTGATGGTGATAATCAGGAAAATAATAATTTAGGACAAACACATAGGTTTAAACATAGAGGAAATAAATCAAGGGAGTTACAAGTGGTGGAAAGGACAGAATGTGTATACAGAAAAGAATTAAATGGGCAGCCACAAGGGTTGGCTCTTGGCTTACGTCTGGGAACTTGACTGTTAAGTAGGCTGCCACACTGATATGAAATACTCTGTGAATGATAAAAGTGTCTCACTGTGTGTTAACGGTACACATAATATGGTTCACACTGGAACTTAACTTTGCCTCTGGGAGTCTGGAATTTTGGTATGTGATAGGTCAAAAGTGGCTGCATACCCAGTAAAACTTAGCACTGAGTCTCTAATGAGCTTCTCTGGCAGAAGACACTCACACATGTTGTCACAATTTGTTGCTGGAGGAATTAAGCCCAGCTTGTGAAATTCCATTGTGACAAGACTCTTGGAAGTTTATGCCTAGTTTGCGATGGATGTTGACCGATGTGCTTTTCCTTCTTGCTGATTTTGCCTTGTATCTTTCACCATAACACATTTTAGCCATGAGTTTGACTAGATGTCCTGTACTGTGAGTCCTCACAATGAATCGTGAAACCTGGGAGTAGTCTTAGGAACCATCCAACAAAACATGTTACAGAAGATCAGTCTTTAATCACTCTCAAAAGCATTTTACAATTCTGCTCTAAGATCTTTCCATTACCTTCTTAACAACCACATCAACTTTTAAAAATGAGTAGCTAAAACTATGCCCCAATTTCCAAGCTGTCTATAACTTTGTTGTTAGGGAGACAAAAAAGTAACGTGTATGGCAGAATTAGAAAAGAGCTTTTGTCAAGAAGCCTTGGAAAAGTAAAGAAATGTAATTCTTATCTGCTAGAGAGAAGAAAATTGTATATATATAGTTGATGGAAATAGATTGTAGAGTTCTAAGTTTGTCTAATCAGGGACATGAAATCAACATGAGAAGAACAAATATTGTAATTACATATTGAGCAAAAAGTGTTTCAAAAAATCCCTGGGATTATGAAGAGCTTTTTTCCCCCCTATACCTACACCAAGGTAAGTTAACAGACCTTATGAAAATCTTTTCTTAAATATTCCATCATGGGAATTGAAAATAAGTAGATTGAATGTCACTAGACTTCTTTATGAAAGAATATATTGTATGACAAGATATTATTTATTTACAAAGTGTCATCAGGAGAGAGCCTAAGGAAAAAATATAATAGAAATTGCCTTTGCATGAAGTTGAACAGAAAACAGTTTTCTTATTGAAGGTAGAAGGCCATAGAATTAAAGAAGAATCCTGAATAAGAGATGTTTTTCCTTTTACTTTTTAGTGAAAAGAAGCTGAAATACAACAAAAGACACACTCACAAACTCTCAAAATCAAAGTATAAGGAATTATAGGAAGAGACCAAACTTTGATCAGTGATGGATAACATAAATATTATAAATAATAAAGTGGTCATCTGTAATCTAGCAACAATTCTAGGTATTCTAAAAAAGCACATAATTCATTAGAGTTAGAAGAAGAAGCTATTGTGAGCTTAGTATAGCTTAAGTCTCCTTGTCTGAGAAGGACAAAATAACATGAAGCCTATTTGTCATTTCAAATTGTGATTGTGAGTTTAATAAATACCAACTGTGGTCTGTTTGCAAATGATACATCAATAAGAGGTTAATAACCAAAATATATAAAGAACTTATATAACTGAACACCAAAAAAGAAATAATCTGATTAAAAACTGGGCAGAGAACCTGAACAGACATTTTTTCAAAGAGGACACACAGATGGCCAACAGGTACCCGAAAAGATGCCCAACATCACTAATCATCAGGGAAATAAAAATCCAAACCACGATGAGATTATCACCTCATGCCTCTTAGAATGGGTAAAATTCAGAAGACAAGAAACAAGTGTTGGAGAGGATGTAGAGAAAAAAGAACCCTTGTCACTGTTGGTGAGAATGTAAATTGGTACAGCCACTATGGAAAACAACATGGAGGCTCCTCAAAAACTTAAAAATAGAAATACCATTTGATCCAATAATTCCACTACTGGTTATGTACCCAAAGAAAACAAAAGCACTGGTTTGAAAAGATATAGGCACCCCTGTATTTATTACAGCACTATTTACAAGAGCCAAGATATAGAAACAGCCTAAGTGTCCCTTGATAGATAAATAGATAAAGATATGGGGTGTATGTGTGTGTGTGTATGTGTGTACACATATATATTATATTAAGTTATATTGTGTTATATATCATGTCTTAGAATATTATGCAGCCATAAAGAATCAGATCTTGCCATTCACAACAACATGGATGGACCTAGAAAATATTAAGCTAAGTCAGACTGAGAAAGATAAATATCATATGATTTCACTTATATGTGGAATCCAAGAAATAAAACAAATGAACAAACAGAAGATCAGACCCATAGATACAGAAAACAAACTGATGGCTGCCAGAGGGAAGGGCGATGGGAGATGGGCAAATTCGGTGAAGGAGAGTGGGGGAGAGCCTCCAGTTTTGGAATGACTGAGTCACAGGGAATCAAGGCACAGCACAAGGAACAGAGGCAATGATATTGTAATAGTGTTGTATGATGACAGACGGCAGCTACACTCGCAGTGAGCACAGCGTAATGTACAGAGATGCTGAATCACCACGTTGTACACCTGAAACTAATGTAACATTGTCTGTCAACTCTACTTAGATAAAAAATATAAATAAATAAATAAAGTCTGTTTTTTTAAGTCTTACTCGTAATTGAATCTTTTTATTAATATTCCATACTGACTGGTTATCTCATGTTCACCGTTTCTATAATAAAATTCATTTTAACTTAAACGATGCTATAAGTCAAGTTCAAGTTCTTAATGCCACAGCGAGAAAAGCACAGACGTCACTTACATTCATCTTTTACTGTCAAAACAAGTCTCCCGTCCTCGTGTATATTCTAAGGGGCAGGGAAACTGAAATTCTACCATGCGTCTAGAAGAGTAAGAACCAGGACGTTTTTGAAAAATCCTAATGATGATTACAACTCATTTTGAGAGTCACTTAACAATGTTTTCACTTTGATCTATTTAAGGAACTACATAGATGGTGTTCTGCTATCCAAAGCACACAAAGAGACACAAAGAATGACTATGGTTGACTCTGAGTATGCCCATATCTTATTTTGATTAAAAAACTAAATAATAAATTATTCATTTAATAAAAACCCTGCTAATCTATGACCCAGATGTCATGGTAAAGGATAGAATTCATTGGTAAAAAAGGCACAATATCTTGTTCTTAGGTTTTTAACATAAGCGCCTAGTACATTTCATACTAACTCTGAATACATTACTGCCTTGAAAAGCATGTACACATACCACCCCTATACAAAAGTTTTTAAAATGTGTGTTATTAGCTAAAGGCAAATAAGAACACACAGGAAAGGAGCACAAGAGTGTTATAAAGGTTACTATATGATTATATACCAGGTTGTCAAGGAACAAAATCATCACAGAAAATACTTAACCCTGAGATGTGCCCCATTAATTATTGCCAATGCATCATGTATGGGTTTCCTCTTATGAATGGAAATGATTTCATATCTTAGATTCAATCAAGGATCCAAGCAGTATTTGTGAAATATTAAACAACCACTGAATGACTGTTTTGGAATATCCTGAGTCTGGGAAATGTGTCTAAACAATTTGTGCAGATAAATGGATGTGGGCTGCCAAGATTATGTGGCTAGTAAATTTATATGAGAAAGGAGTTTTTAGACTTTTTTTCCTTACCCTCACCCCCCGAACAAAATTCCAAAGGTGAGATCCAGAGGCTTTACCCCTTACATAATCAGGGATTGCCTATAATCTCCAGGTCAGGTATCAGCACTGAAACCATATAGACCCTTCGTGATGCTGAATTGAGGCATGTTTTCTGTTCATCTCAGAAAGCGCTCAGAGACTGCTCTTTAGGGTACTCCTAAATAAAGTTTTAAGGTCACCCTATAACATCTAGGCATTTGAGTCCAAGAAAATTTTTTTCCACCATTTCTGTACTTATAGGACACCAAACCTAGTAAGATACATTCATGAGAATTCTCTCACACCACCACAGGTAAGGGAGAAGATATGGTGATTTATCTATTCTTTAAACATCATTTTGGGACCTTAGTTTTATGCAATGCTTAATTTGAACAGCCTTATATAGGTGAGTAGGGGAAGGGGCTAGATACCACAACAAGTACTAAAGAACTTGAGGTTTTTTTCCATCTTTCTTTACATCATGAAAACAGTGCTCTGGAAGCATGAAGAAGAGGCCTGACATAATCTTTGTTTGTTGGAAATAGAGTGATAAAATGTCTAACTTAGGCATTGAAGAAAGGCAGCAACAGAAGTAATTCTAGGGGCACCTGGGTGGCACAGCGGTTAAGCGTCTGCC
>NC_048218.1:98528886-98529361 GCF_002007445.2 Ailuropoda melanoleuca
AATGCAGTCTTTTGGGACTAACCAGAGGTAGAGATGTCTACAAAAGATAATTCCATATACTCCATAGAGTTTTATAATTTAATGAAGCCATGATGACTGACCATATCAGAGAAGTAACTCCCAGGCTACTCTTTATATGGCCGTAAAAAACAGCACTGGCAAAGGATAAACTAATGGGACAGAAATCACATACCTTTGCAAAGCCCAGGAAGGGAGGGGAAGACAAGAATGAGCATCATTTTACAGGGTATAGAAGAAATCATGAAAAAGGATCGTAATAACTTAAGATTTGGATACATCAACCAAATCTTATAAATAACACTGGATAGTGTTTGAGTTATAAATTTGTCATGCTTAAAGCTATTGTTTTTTTCTCCATACAAGATCTATCAAATAATTATTTTTTCTCGAAAAGAAACTTTTTTTCTGAAACATTAAGGCCAGTATTTTGGCAAGAAGCTTTATTTTTTTTTTT
>NC_048218.1:98529979-98627061 GCF_002007445.2 Ailuropoda melanoleuca
CTCGCTGGCTGTCTCTATCTCTGTCGAATAAATAAAAATAAAAATCTTAAAAAAAAAAAAGAAGTAACTCTCAACGCTTCTGATTTTTTTTTTCATCTAATGGATATTCAATTAATGTACCTCTGTGGCTTCTCTCTGCCCTTTATAAACTCTTCCCCAAAAAACTATGAGAGAAAAAATAAATAAACGACTTGCTGAGTTAACAGACAGAGCTTGAAGCCATTGAAATATGCATTATGTTTTTTATGTTATTTGTTGCCCCAGGCTGGTGAAAGTTGGAATTTGCTAGACACTTTGAAGCACGTACTAATGGCATGAGGAGACCCATCAGAGTGCACAGAATGAGAAGAGACTATACGGAAGAACATTGGCTAACTTTGCAGTAGTCTCATCCTGTTTGTGTTCTAAACAGAACTTTCCTTTGGGAAAGACTTCCTTCACTTTTTATGGTCCTAGTGGGGTTGTCATAGCATTCATTTCCCCAGGCTATAGGGAAGGTCACCTGACACAGACCCCCAAAATTCTCAAGCCCCAGACTGCTGGTGATTGTTATTGGTCCATTGGCAAGTAACCCAAATATGTTCTATTACATTGTCCTCTAAAGTTGGTAATCTGCTTTAAAGGAGTAAGATACTTTTTTCCCTCAGAAAGAACACTGGAATGGTATGAACCCAGAACTGCCAATTGTCAATGTCTTTGCCATGCACATAGAAGCTACACAAAATTCATCCAAATGGAGAAAGAAAAGAAGATTTTTGGTGCACTGAGATCCTTGTTCCAATCCTTGAGGCTCCTTTACCTATTCTGCACTATTCTCACGTCCTCCCCAGCTTCATGCATCAGAATATTTCCTTTTTGCACAAATTTGTTGCAATGTATTCTTACCGGTGATAACAATGCAGTCTTTTGGGACTAACCAGAGGTAGAGATGTCTACAAAAGATAATTCCATATACTCCATAGAGTTTTATAATTTAATGAAGCCATGATGACTGACCATATCAGAGAAGTAACTCCCAGGCTACTCTTTATATGGCCGTAAAAAACAGCACTGGCAAAGGATAAACTAATGGGACAGAAATCACATACCTTTGCAAAGCCCAGGAAGGGATTGGAAGACAAGAATGAGCATCATTTTACAGGGTATAGAAGAAATCATGAAAAAGGATCGTAATAACTTAAGATTTGGATACATCAACCAAATCTTATAAATAACACTGGATAGTGTTTGAGTTATAAATTTGTCATGCTTAAAGCTATTGTTTTTTTCTCCATACAAGATCTATCAAATAATTATTTTTTCTCGAAAAGAAACTTTTTTTCTGAAACATTAAGGCCAGTATTTTGGCAAGAAGCTTTATTTTTTTTTTTTTGTTACTTTTTTACTGGAACCAAACTGATCTTGCCTTTGTGCCATAATTTCTTCTAGCCTTAGGGATACATAATAAGCACATCTCTACTAAAATGAAACTGAGTTTTCACATTTTGAAGTGAATATTCCTAATACATAGAGATAACCTCAGTGCTGACATTTTCCCAAGGAGCTTAATAATGCAGATAGTTTAAATATTAAAATATTATAATTTGAGTATATTAACAATAGCAGCATTGATCTGGTGTTCTTTAAAAGTATTGAACCTCAAAATGTCTGAGTTTTGGTTATTTTCATCTGAAACAACGGAATAATAAAAGTATTTTTTGAAACCACATAGAGTTCACATCTGCCCCAAACTTTTGAACCATCTCTCTATATTGTGGGAGTCCCATTATTGTATACCCCTTTTCAACAGAGAGAAAAAAAATACTACATTTCCCACATTCACTTGCAGCAAAGATACAGTCAGGTGATCTAAGTTTTACCTGTTGTCTCCCGACTGAAATGAGGATGTGAGGGGACAAACATGAGGTGATCGCTGTGGGGAAGAACCATCTCCCGCGAGCAGGGTGGCTAAGGGATGGACCTTCTCTGGAGCAGCTCCATGGGCTCACAGAGGGCTCAGCCCTGAACAGCTGCAGCACTGCTGACAGGCGTGTGGTGTGGGGAGCACTGTTACTGAGGACTCTGTCCTGGAATCCAAATCTGATTCCCCAGCACTGCCTGGCGCACAAGATACCAAACACCATGACATGAGCCACTCTCTGCTTACATTTGCAAGAGTGAATTCATTTGCTTCAATTAAGGATGAATAACTATAGTGTAAAGTTTAAAAATACAAAAAGCTAAGGATACAGATGAAAACACTCAGTAAACCGTTACGTGCTCTGTAAATCAAAGATGGTGTCATTTCTGCGGTGGTTATTACACGCCCTTACGTATTCTCATCTGTGACTCTGCTACACTCTCGGTTTTTGCATTTCTTAAAAACAATGAAGCAAAATATGCATACATTTTATTAAAATTCCGATTATACTAGGTTTTTAAACCTGTTTTACCCTACTATTTTCTTCTTTATGCTGGATATTACTGGGCATAGGAACAGAGCAAGTTTGTCCCAAAGATTTTAAGTATCGTGTCTGAAATTGTTCAGTAAAATGAGGAAGAGGGAATGCCATGAGAAACCAAGGCTTTCAGCTAAGTATGAAAGTGAGGAGGGCAAGAGTGACTGACAAGCTCATGCATCTTAAACTCAGCACCACTCTATGCTCCTTCCCAAGGGGATGCCTAAATAGCACCAGACAATGGAGATATGTGGTAATAGGGTGCATTGATACAGAAACATTACATGCATGTAAATGAGAACAATCAGCTCCCAGAGGAATCGGCTAGGGAGCAGAACTGCACACCCCAGAGCAACAACAGCAGTAGTGGCAGTGGTATGATTACAAGTAACAGATCGGGTGACACGATACAAACATAATCATTGGATTTTTTTTTTTTATTTTCAATAGAGTATCTTAGACATGCTTTAAGAAAATTATATTGATGGGGACTAGATGAGTTTTAAAGTGAAAAGTATTTCCAGAAGTGTTTTTTGCTCACATGTAAAATAATATTAACTTACCTTTCAATTTTCAAACTCATTAAACATAAGATTTTGCACCAACTGTCCTGCTCTGCGCCCTTCCCACTCCCCCCCTTGCTTGCATCATAATGCAAACACCTTCTTTCTGGCGAAGCTATTCTCTGCTTTTCTTTGCCTGTTTCTAACTCTGGTTTCTGCTTTCAGAGGATGAACTACCATACCGTTCTCCATTTGCAATGAGAAAGCTCATTGAGATCACATTGGATCTCTGAAGTTAAAGTGCCATCTTGTGCCAAAAGAAAGCATCTCAATACAGACGCTCTTTAACATGAGCAGGATACATGACGGTTTTCACATAATAGAGATATATCATATGTATGTAAGACTCCCCATATTAAACTGCTTAAACACGAACATGTTCATACAAACAGATAGCTGGCTTTATTTCATCTTGTTAGCAATGTCACTTTCGGCTTCATTTGGGCGGCTGAAATCACGCCCCCTGCTTGCCTGCTGCTGCACTCTGCCTGCCCTTACTGCAGGACTATCAGCATAAAATGGATGCTACAGACCTCATTGTTTCACACAACAATAAAGATTGTTTAAGACTTAAGTAATCGTTCTTTAGTTCTTTCAGGACCAAGGGCAAACCCCAGACTCTCTAATAAACTTGTCCTGCCTGTACCAATCATGCCACTTGGAACTGATCCATTCTATTTCAAGAATTTAAATGGCAGCAATGCTCAAAACATACCCAGGAGGGAAGGCCAGTGCCAGGACAGACTATGCTGCCGGGGCACAGTCAGCAATTGCAAGGAATTCCGTACAGCAAACAAAACGGTCTCTTGCATTTAGCCTGACGGCGTTCAAAAGCTGCCTCATGGGACTGGCAAGAGGTTTCATCACACTTGTCATGCTGACACTGCCGTGATATTCACGGCACACAGGATTGTCATTGAGTTGGTATTATAATTCCTTAAATCAATAATGTATAGGTGGAGAACTTGAAAAAAAATCTAGACTGTATTTTTAGAGTGTAGTAATATAAACCATGAAACAAAAAACAGTCAACCATTGGGAATGGAAAAACATCTCTCTCAAAAACCCCTAAAAACCATGCCTCTCATATAACCTCAACCATGATGAAAGAAAAGCAGTTACTAAAATAGAGACACTAGTTTAAAGGGAATGTGAAATCAAGTAGAATTCCAGGAGAGCCTGATTTGGGGGTCAGTAGATCCGATGATTCATAGATAATTAAGAACTAATTAGTGCCCAAATATGTGGGTAAAATACACCCAAGGGCTCAGTAAAATGATGATAAGAGCATATAAAGGGTGGATATGTATAAAATTCTTCTGCCCAAAAATATACTGTCTCAGTCGCCTTCTTTTTCTATTTAAATTTTGTAATATTTAAACTCTTCAAAATATAATGTCTTTTCTTTATAATACAGTCTTTGGAGGGGTCATAAAAGGAACCATCATATAGAGAAGCAAACATATTCTTGAGGATATCTTTGTCATTTTTGGTGCACCGAGAAATAAACAATATCTGTTGAATTTCTAAACAGCCTGATCCCACACCTAATTCTGCTCTTTTTACTGGAAGTTGTCAGAGGACATGGTAAGACTCGTGAGGGTTATTACCAGCATTCATCTCTTCTAAAATATGGCAATAAAATGGTACCTAATTTTACCCTTTTGTTTAAAGATTTAGCAGGTAGCTCTTTTTTATAATTAATTCTTTTAATTGAGCACTATTATATGTCTACCACTTCACTAAGTGTTTAAAGATTTTTTCTTATTCAATCTTCACAACAGCTGCAGAATGGTAAAGCAAATTTTCCAAGATCAAATAGTTAATGTAGGTTGTATGTGGCACGTAGCTTTCTTTTTAATTTTTACATTTGCTAAAACCATACTTTTAACCCAACTTTCAATAACCATGGCAAACAAACAAAAAAAATAAGTTCTTTATTTAATGATCAAAAACTATTACTTCAGTTTCAACATCATTTCAATAAATGCATGTTTAACTTACATGTGTACTTTATGGGTCGTTTAACTTACAGAATATAAACGCTCATGGTGTTTTTTGTTCAAACTCCTACTAACAATGAAATACATGGAATGCTGTATTAGGTTCTTCTGCTAAATATTCAGGATCGGAACCCATGAATTAAGTTTAGTGGCATCAACTGTCCCTGTGACATCCACTGTCCCTCTCAGTACTACCACGTCCCATTACAAAATGGCTTTCCACTTCGTTCGGCTATTTTCTCTCCCATAGTTGAATGTCTACAGTAAACACTGTGTCGAGAGGGGCAACGTTAGTGATACACAAGAACCCTGAGGCAGCACCGCTAACATTCTCACTCCAGACAAGGCATGCCCCTTACCCCACTCCACTTTCCCTTCTGTTTCCACAATCCTTCCTTTTCTCTCCTTTGAGTGGGTGAGGTTGTCACACATTGTCATTGTCATCCAACTACAGGCTCCACAGACTACCAGTCTTGAAGGAAAACACAAAAACCAATAATGGTTTTTGATCATTGAGCTAAGCACAGGCACTGTGGTGTGATCTTCCCGCAGACATCCCACAGGGTGCAGACTACGAATACCCGTGGCGACACTCTGAGGGGCACATCAACTCCAGGTCACTATTGACAAGGGGTCCTTGAAATCCATGACAAAGTCTGGTGGAAGCTCAATATTTTAATGAATGAAAATCATGTCCCTTTATGACCATCAACCACACTCCTTTTTCCTTTTCTCAATCTTTTGGGTTCATCAGTTGTATCTGAGAACAGGAAATTTTGGAGGGCATTCAAGACTTTAGAACTGCTAAAGACATTGGCCAAATAATTGGTCTTTCTTTTCTTTTCTTTTCTTTTCTTTTCTTTTCTTTTCTTTCTTTCTTTTTTTTTTTTTTGGTTGCCAGACTTCCCTTTCAGAAACTCCCCCTTTCCCTCTCTTTGCATAAACACACACACACTCAAACACATTTTCAAATAGATATTTGATGCAATTTGTACAAGATGGGGGAGAAAACACCTGCTTCAATTTAATTCATTTCTATTCAAAAGGACTGACAATACAACATATTGAATGTCTGACTATGCCCAGGTCATAAAGAAACAGAAAATGAAAGCCATTTCCAACATGTCCATGCTCATATGCTATTATTGATTGGTTCTGAATCCCTCTTTGCTCTGACCCCAACTACTGCAAGCAAAAAAGTGTCTGCTCTTCTGAAACTTCTAACACAAAAAGATGAAAACACATAACCATACACATGAAAAATGCGAGAAAAAAATGTGCCTGTATCACGTTGCCTGTCTTGCCTCTGGATACAATTCTATCAAGGCAAGTGGCAGCCCCTGACAGTGTCACCCCATCTGCCCTCCTCCTCTTCTCATTCAAATTGGCAAAATGAAAATCTGAAGCTGTAAAGTGAATTTAAAGTGAAAACTTCCTAGAGCAGAAAGACCTGTGTATTGTGCAGAAGTATGACATGGGCTTTGAGTTTCCCTCAACAGTCTCAAGCTCTTCTCTCCCCCATTAGGGTTGGGGTGTTGTCACATGCCCAGAATGCAAGCCAGGAAAGCATCCTTTATCCTTCATCCACCCACTGTCAACTGGGTGCCAAGTGCTGGAATAGATACTCAGCATAGAAAGTCAAGAAGCAAGATCTCTGCCTCCACGTCACTGACAGTCCAGGACAAGAGACCCCAGGAACAGAAAAAGACAGGGCAGAGGAAGAGGGCATGAAAGGAGGGGTCCCTTAGGAGTTATGTGAGCTGAGTCATAAGAACAAGTAAGCATTAGCCCATTGGAAAGGGGGCCAGTGACAGGCCAATAAAGGCAAAGGACACTTTACGGTCTAAGCCCAGAGGACAGAAATAGTGGGGTATATATGTCAGCATAAACAAGGAATTTGGAGTTGGTTCAGACTGTTCAATCAATCTTCACAGGATCACACGTTTTGGTTTATTTTTTTTTCTTACTATGTTTTTTCACTGTATAACATATTACTCTTTACATAGTAGGGGCCTCACAATGAGTCTCAGCTTACCTTACAGCAGGAAGTTTGATATCGTCAGAATGATTTCACTTCACTCTTCTCTGCAGCCTTAAGATCACAGGTCCTCTCTTCACTGCCTGCTCCATGAAGCTGTATTATACAATGTATGATGGAGAGTACAGAGTACATAGAGGCTTATAAAATTGTCATAACCTGATTTATATCTAGTTCAGTGCTAAGAATAAATTCCCTTCACAATAGTTCCTTACATTAAACCACTAGAAGTAACTGAGAAGAACGTCTGCCTAATACTTATAAATGTCTAGGCTTAGATTTCTAGATAAACATTTAAAACCATTTCTAATGCAGATGATCAGGTGCATTTTTGCAGGGAAAAGCTCTCAACCCAAAGATCTACTTCTTAGGTTATGGCAGTTTGAAGAAGAGCTTTAAAGCGAGGTCCAAAAACTATTAGAGAATGTATACCTTGTAATTTTTCCTTTTTGAAATTATAAAACATGTCTTTGAATTTTTAATAAGATGTCAGAACTGATAAAAATGATTGGCAGATGCATGTGTTTTGCTTTAACAATCTGTCAAATGGCCTCCCTGTGAAGTCCAACTCTATTGTCTATAATTTTGGGGGGAAAAATCAATGTTTTTCTTAAAAAAACAGGTCTCATAATTTAAAGTCTGTTTTACTGCCGTTACTTGAGCTGATATATGATCACTAACTTTTCCTTTCTTACTGTACACTTGGTCTTCCTCCAAAGTTGTATAGGAAAGTCACTTTCAGTTCATATATTGTTTCTCTGACAGTCTTATCACTCTTTCTACTTCTTGCTCTGAAAGCTGTATCTATCTGTATGTATATGTGTGTGTATATGTATATGTATATTTATATGTATATGTATGTGTTTTCTCCAAGACAGAATCAATTTTGATGAAGTTCAATCTTAATGGTGAACATAAAAATGTGTCTAGTGTCATAAAATCACAAATGATTTATTATTTGCCAGAATCTTCCTCCAAATGAAAAATGAATGCACTTATTTTTCTTGCCACATTTTCAACCATTTCTTCCTGTTTTGTGTCAAATGCGCAATAGATTTCTTAGCCTAAATTATTCTAAAGTCCCAATTTCAACATTAATCCCATGACATACTACCCTCACACTGAGTGAATAACATGACCAAAGTTACTGAAGAAAGTAGAAATAAAAATCAAATCTTCTTTATTTTTTTCCAATACTGTTTAGCTTTTATTTTTAACCAAGTGTTTAAAGCACTTTGCTCTTGTAATAATTGTTCTCATGTCTTCTTTACTAGATTATCCGTCCACTGGGGCTTGTATTTCTCATATATTTCCATATCTCCAACATTTAGCACATTTTCTATATACAGAAGACATTCAAATTATTTTTGTGAAATAGTTAAAATTACATAAGCAAGATAATATATGGAGGTATTATGAAGGGATCTTGCTAAAATCATCACTCTGTAGAGAGGCTAGTCTTGGTCATATGACTTAGGATATCTAAAAAGATTTGAATTTAAAGTATGTATTATCCATTAACATACAAAAAATTGCTAATTTTGAGAGTACAGAACAATCTGTGGCAATTTTTCTACCTTCCTGATGCACTACCTTTGTACTTTCTTACCAATTCTTTTACTCTAAACTCTTTTGTTTGCTAATTCAACCTCTTTGCAAAGGAAATCAAATCAAATCCGCTTTGGATATGTATACTGTCAAGTAATTACAATGATTTGGAGTAATCAGAGTCTAGATGTTATGTTCATTTTATATCAAGTATTGTAATTATCTTAGCCCTTTGCTAAGGTAAAGCAGTCTTATTATAATAAATATTTCTAAAAAGTATCTGCTAAAGAAAAAAATATCAATAATTTGTAAAATAGTAATTACTTATGTAATCCACTCTTTTACGGTTTTCCAACAAGTTAAATAAACTTCTTGAGCAAAATTCACATGGGAAAACTGATGATTGACCCAACTCCTGGTGCCTAGGGCTTTATGCCATATGGTAAACTTCAAATTTTCACAACCTTACTCTTGGTCTTGCGAGATGTATATTTTGCAAGATATTATTCTAAGTGTACCTCATCATCTCCAAAGCACCCCATAAAAGTCACCTGCAAATGATTGATGTGGAGGGTTATACATGAGTGTGAGACTTTCTACAGTGTCAGGGAGCAGCTGAGGTGATCCACGCCAGGGCTGGTGCCTGGAACGATGGGCTAGAGCAGAATCACCTGCAGTTTTCACTTCAGGCTCCCGTGACCACTTGCATCACACCAGGACATCTACCCACCTGCATCTCAACAGCCATGTATGCCCGAACATTTGGCTGTGAAAAATCACAAGTAATCTCTAGGTAGTAACTAAGGAAAGATAAATAATTTTTCAAAAATATTTTTCTACAAAAGAGTGCCTATAGGAACTTGGAAAAATGACTTTTTCAGAAAAGTTACTTTAGGTAAACCATCATGAAAAAAATTACTGTTATTACTTGAGAACATAGAACACAATTAAAAATCAGGAACCAGAAGATTAATCAGATTAAATGAAGATGTGAGCATAGCATTCCATTTCTGAACGAACTAGCTACCTTCAAAATCATGTTTGGGGGCGCCAGGGTGACTCAGTGGGTTGTGTCTGCTTTCTGCTCTGGTCATGATCTCAGAGTCCTGGGATCCAGCAGCCTTGGGTTCCCTGCTCAGCCTGAGTCCTTTTCTTCCCCTCCCTTCGCACTCCCTACTCGTGCTCTTGCAGGCGCGCTCCCGCAGGTGCGCGCTCTCCCTCTCTCCCTCTCTCTTTCTCTCTCTCTCCCCCTCTCTCTCAAATAAATACATAAATAATCACTAATAAAAGCATGTTTGATGTGAGGTTTACATAAAAAATAAAAGATTCTTTAAACCAGTGATTGCCAAATACCAGTGTACATTAAAATTAGCTGGAGCATTTTTTAAAGGCAAGCTCTTGAGTCACTTTTCCCAAGATTCTCTTTCTGATTTACTGATTAAGAATTTTTTGAGGGGGCGCCTGGGGTGGAGCAGTCGTTAAGCGTCTGCCTTCAGCTCAGGGCGTGATCCCGGCATTCTGGGATCGAGCCCCACATTGGGCTCCTCTGCTGGAAGCCTGCTTCTTCCTCTCCCACTCCCCCTGCCTGTGTTCCCTCTCTAGCTGGCTGTCTCTCTCTGTCAAATAAATAAATAAAATCTTAAAAAAAAGAAAATAAGAACTTTTTGAGGAGGAATTTTATTTTTCTTCTTCAATTAAAATAATTCCTTATTAAAAGGTATGTTAAGTAAGGTAACATGGTAATAGGCTTGATTTTTTTAGAACGACTTCAAAGCTTTACTTTGAGGGTAAGTGGGCAACTTTGGATTTAGAAACATTCTCCCAGGAAAATAAGTGAAATTGTTTATTTTGACAAGTACTGTTTTAATGGAGATATAACATAGAGCAACATTAGGAAACCTCATGCCTTACATGAATTTAAAAAGTACTTATCATCTTATAAAATGTTCCTCAACAACAACAAAAATAAACAGATTGAAAGGAGCTACAGACACAGACAGACACATAGACAACCACACATATACAGACATACACATAAGGAAGGCATCTCAAGCTGCAGAAACATACCCTTATGTAAACTTAGATTATTAACAGTCTTTTGTGGTCAAAAAGGCATAAATACTTAATTTAATACACCCAGGCCTTATTTTCTGCTGTTGTAAATAATAAAAATTATGGGAATGATTTTTGCAGGATGACTACATATCTAACAAAGATATATCATCCATTTCGAAGCATAATATTAATAATAAAACCATAGCTAAGAGAAGTGGTTCTATGAGAAAGACACAGTCATTTAAAAAACACACATTTTACAGGTTGTTTTGGTTTCATTTTCACTAATTTACATTTTTCCTTGTGGAGGTCATGGGTGACATTTATCCTTAAGAAAAATAGGACAAATAAACTAGAAAATTAAAAAAAAAATCATCCTCACAGTTTGAAGGGGAGAAATCCCAGTGCATTTGACTCACTCTTCCATGACTCAGAGGGGGAGCTGCTTTGTCATGTATGAAAAAATTAATATTCCCTCATCGATTTCTCCTATGTAAAACAGATTCATAAAAAGTAAATGGGCTATACCAAAGAAACAAACAAACAAACAAAAAAAACCCAAAAAGAATTAAACACAACAACTTGAAATATCTGTGTGAGGGTGTGTGTGTTTCTTTGCATTAAAACTGTCTGATTATGTGATAGTTTGGTTTTAAGGGAAGTAACTGAAAAAACAATAAAGAGAAACTCCACGGCATACAGAAAGTAATTTCTTTCTTATTTATAGGCAATATTATAAAATAAGATATATCAAGACTGATGTTATTATTTACCGAATGAATAAAAGATAAACAAATAAAAAAGAACCAATAATAGGAAACTCTAAAAACAGTATTTTAAAAATCATCACTCTTACATTTATCTATTACTTAGTAAGCTTTAAATTGCTATGTAAAGTTAATTCTCAAAGCTTTCCCGAAGTCAATTAGTTTTCTAAAAGTTGTTTTCATGCTCAAATATTTAATATTCTAGCCCTACAAAAAAAATTATGTGAGGTTGTTTGCCTTTCAACATAAATGGATTTTGAAAAAGGATATATATTCAGTTATCGATCCAAACACAAAGTTGTTTAGGTTTCTTGACTGTATTTGAAATTTTAACATGATATCTAATACCACTGATAGGTATTTATGGCAAAAATCATTCTAATCTTTACTTCCTAAGTAGTTCCTTGAATTTATTTTCAAATAATAGTTGTATCATTCCTTTTATGAGAATAACAATCTCAGATTTGCTTCCTCCCATTTTCTTTTTAATTCTGCCAAATGACACCCTACAATATCTCTCTCTGAAGTGGAATGACAGACTGACAGGTGTTGTCAGCAAGAAGTCTGATGACTGAGAGATGTGTTCGTCTTCTAATAGATTCAATAAGGCATAAAGGAGAGGCAAAGCAGCAGTGCATGCAGCATGGGAAAGCCTTTGGCAAACCGCCTTTGAAAGATGCGAGATCTCTGAATATTCTGATAGAAGCACAGGTAGTTACAGTCTGCACTGTGTGTTCTTAAAATATTCAGCCAACATGCCTAACGGCGTGCTATTATCTAGAAAACAGTGATACCTATCATAATGAGGCCCAAATCTATTGGATTTTTATACTTCCAAAAGAAACTGTGGTCTGGTGTTGTTAGAAAGTGACATAAAAATCTATCTTAAAGGTCTGTTATCTCTTATTTCCTCTGCAACTTTGAGATTGTGCTGTGAGCATCTTTTCAGCAGTACAGAACTCAAGCCCGCTGTGAGTCTTTACACCCTCAGCAAGTCTTCTTCCCCTCTTCCTCCCACCTTCATTTGGTTCCCCTAAGAAAACACTGTGCTGTGTATTCATTTTCTGCAGCCCTTGGATCCTGAGTGTAGCTGAACGGAAACTGACCAATTCGGTAATAAGTAACCTCTTCAATTAGTCACACTGTCACCTGTGATAATACAAATTCTTCTTTGTGATTCTAATTATCAGCTGTCATTCATATAATGCCAGGTGCTTGGCAAAGCACTCTGGAATTTTTCATCCATCTGTCCAGTCTTAGAAATGACCTTCCATTACTTACCTTTAAATAGGGCATTTGCATAACAAAAGAATCCCTCTGCCTACACTAGGAAGTTGCATAGTGGGAGAGGTGGCTGTATGTACTACATTCTTTGTAATCCATATGATATTGACGGCTGTTGCCATTCAGCCTCAGGCCACCAACACTTCAGTTTATTTAAGGGCAGCAAATGCTAATTGTTAACAAAAATACAGCTTTCTCTTTTATCAGCTACAAATTTATTAGCAGCAGAGAGAAATCTATTCTACAAATAGGTATTTGTATTGCAAATGCTTAAAGGAGTAACTAATGAGGCCATTTATTGTCCAAATTTGACTAATTATTATGCTGAGAAACTGCCTAGGAGCCAATATGTGCTTTGAAATCAAGCGTTTTCAGTAAGTGCATCAAATGAGTTGGAACCAAACTAACCGCAAGAACTTCGGAAATCTGTCTATTCACATAGATCCCAACTTGCATGGTGTTGTGTAGAGAACTAGCTACAGGCGCTTTAAAAATAAAGGATCCGCAGGCAAATGTAAAGAAATCATGAATAGCCTCCCAAGGAGAAGCATGCTAACTAGATTGACCATATAATTAATCCTCTGGACTGGAATAATGTTGAGTATTGTTGGATAGACCTTGAACTTCTGAACTTGCTGTTCCTCATGGCACAGTAACTGGGCACTTAGTGAATGTTCAATAAACGTTTATGACATTGAACTGACAAGTTAGTAAAACATAATAGTGAAATGTAATGTTGAAAATGGCAGTATAAACAAGAGAAGTCAATAGCCCTTTAATTCCAAGATGTTGAAAAACAAGTCACCACTCATTTCATCTCTACTTCTTTCTTCCTCTCTCATTCTCATGCTAGTTTAGAGGAATAGAACAATGGATGTGTGTTAAGTAAACTGTTCGTAGGATGGTAATCAAGACACCAGAAATGAAAATTGAGCTACCGAAAATCATATACTCTTAAAGAAGGGTGGATCAAAAGTTTTATCTTAGTTTTAGAGGAAAATCACTTCATTTTCACACAGTCAGCATAATAATAGGATTGGTAAACTCAGTTACCAGTAAGTTAAGAGATTAACTTTTAAAAAGATCAGGAAAAATAGAGGTGAATATAAGCTGAAATAAACAAAAGCCCAGTCTGTCTTTTATCAATCTTTGTAACCTTTTAAATGCCAGTTAATAAGGTTTGGTTTATAAAATGTTATTTTATATATATATATATAAACAAAAAAGAATATTTTCTTAAATATATTCAAAGTCTTAAGACTGCAAAATGGACTATTGCCACTGTAGGAGTCCATAACAAGTCTTCCCAAAATGTGCCATTTTGGCATGTGGCTTATTTTGAGCTGAAGGCAATCGAGAGTTGGCAGTCTCAAGGGAAATCTTTGCCCCTCCCTTAACTCCCTTGAAGAATCTCAAGAGGGTGTCTTTCCCAGAATAAGTTATGACCAGAGATAAATTTTATCTAAGTGACCTGTCTGTATGACAGGGTAAACATCTAATTCCTAAACATCTGCTCTTTTTCTTACTGAAGAAGGAATTGCTTGTGAATTGCCCTCCTCACCTTTGAAGCCCCAGACCCCTATCCCATTCCTTAGCTCAGAATAGCATATATACTTCATTGTATCTTTCAGTCTTTGAATCTCGTATGTTTGTGGAGTTCTCATACATATAAAATTAAATTTTATTTTCTCCTGTTAATCTGTCTCTTGTCAATTTAATTCTTAGACCAGCTAGAAGAAACTTTGAAGGACTTAGAAAGATTTTTTCCTCCCTAACAGCACCATATAACTGAAAATTCAGGAAATGTCAAGGACTGAAAAGTCATCATGTGAATCTAAAAGGGAAATAAATTAAGGTCAGAGTTCATCTGACTCGGAGAATTCTCATAAAGATTAACAAAGAATTCAATATCATTGTATATCACAAGGCAAATTTTGTTTTACAATTATGCAATTATTTTGGCAGTTTCCTGGCAATGCTAGCCTTGGTCTTTGAAAACATAATGGAGCCAAACTTCCTACCCCCCAAATTATAATAAAATATAAATTTTTTAACTACTTTCTTCATTTATTAAGATTTGAAGAATCCAGAGACTACTGTGCACACTTTAATGTTTTTGGATCCCTTTACTTCTATCCTTCAGCTCCTAAAAAATGCTTTCAGAGGGTTATCAAATTTGTGTCCTCTCAAGTGAAAATCTCATTGGTTACTGGAGAACACTGTTTGCTTGCATATTAGGAAACTAAAACTTGGAACCAAAGACACAGCGGAAACAAAAAGATCATTATATACAAATACTTAAGCAGGGGTGGGGGTAAGGAGAAAAAAAGCACCACACTAAACAAAGGAAAACTCCACTGTATGGAGTAGCAGTATTAATTAAATAGAGATGACTTAATATTCAGGATAACTTCTATTTTCACCAGAAGCAGTTAAATATAAAATGTGTAAACGACGAGCTTAAGTCTTGTGAAGCCTTTTTCCCTTAGGTTTAAGAATAGGTTAAGATTTCAGCGAGGGAAACTGTGTTGTATTACATCTCTGAGTCATGGTAAGAAGTATGGGATGAATTTTCTCATTGAACTTCTGTCCTGCTCTAAGCTGAAAAAAGAAATGAACACATCAGTGAACAGGGGGTGGTTATAGTAGTATGATAAATGCAGAAAAACACTTTTTCTTCCAGTGCATTGCAGATATTGTTCAGCAGTTTATCTGTACAAAAATAAAATGTGACCCCTTATAAAACAGCCAAGGTCAGTAAGTATTGGTCATGCAAGGTAAAGTTCCCTCAGCCTTTTCAATCTTTTACAAGATTTTTCCCTTCCTCCTAAGAAAAATAAGACCTTTACAGAGGGTTTTGGAATCCACTAGAATGTCTCATTCAGCTTTCTAGCTTCTGCTCCATGCATTTCTACCAAAACTGTTATTAAAGGAAATTTTAAAACACCCTGGGTCATTTGGAAAACTAAGGACACCTCGTGCTAAACAACAAACTTACTTGTTACAAATTTTACGTTTCAAGTACTCGTGTTGCAACTAAGTAATTTTGTGGTGCCATGTATATGGACTAACCTCATTTTCTCCATAATTTTGAAATCTCTTCTTAGAGTAAGGAGGGACTCCACAAATACAAGCTGCATGAGGCAGGTATACACATTTGAAGGTCCCCTTCTGCTTGAAATTTGCATTTATTAAAAAAGTAACTTAAAATTTACATTTTTAAATTCAGCATTTGTTAAGCTTGGCTATTTGCTATAGCTTGAGATATTAATTTACTATCAGGTCACCGTGCTTGACAAGATAATGTAACTAATAGCCTAAAAAAACAAGTTCCTAAAGGGAAGGCTCCTCTCTCTCTCTCTCTCTCCCTCTCTCTATCATAGGCTCATATTCTTTTGTTTATTGGGTGCCTGGAACATCCTGACACATAGAAATTCTCCAATAAATAGTTTTCAGTGAATGAAAGAATAAGTGAATGAATGATTGACTCAGGCATTAAACCTATACTACACATAGATTCAAAACTAACCTCACAATTTAGCCAAAAGGGGAAAAGGTGATTTCCAGAATATGAAGAAGCCAGAACTCTGACTTGACCTCCAACCCAAAATTTCACATTTGGCTCATAATATTCCTAAGGATATAAACTGATTTATTTATTGTTTGTTTGTTTATTATTTATTAAATGTATTAAAATATGAGTTGAAGAGAATGAGAGATATGCACTGAGGACTGAGAAGTATCCACTGTGGGCCTTGCACATCCTTGTCCCCTATAGCTGTTGCTTACCTCCCCTGCCCCACCAGCACATGACCTTTGCCTTGAACTCTCCCTCTCTCTTGCTTTGATAAAACCCAAATAGCCCAAACAATGGTTGCTAATCTGCAAAAATAATTCCTTCCTCTTCTGAGTGTCATCCCTGACCAACTAGTGACAAAACAATCCTAAAAGAGTCAGTCGGCCATGCCAAGTTAGAAATCCTGGCTCCTCTGTAGCTTTCTCATGCCTGGTATTTTCAAATAAAGATTTATGCTAATAGTTCTGTGTTTGACTTTCTTCCACAAGAGAATCATCCATTTTAGAGCCAGAGCAAGCCTTAGATATATGTGACTATGTACACTCAACTTATAGGTCAGTACATTGAGGTCTTAACCTCTGTGAGGAAGGTAGGACAAGCAAATGTTTTTATGTATCTCACTCTCTGACCATCGAGTCCTGAATACTTAGTATAAACTATTGCAGACATTTTAAATTACNTATGTGACTATGTACACTCAACTTATAGGTCAGTACACTGAGGTCTTAACCTCTGTGAGGAAGGTAGGACAAGCAAATGTTTTTATGTATCTCACTCTCTGACCATCGAGTCCTGAATACTTAGTATAAACTATTGCATACATTTTAAATTAGAGAAAAACAAAAATTAAACACTTCAGCTTTTCATTTTTTGTTTTCATAAAGAATTTTTAATTTATTTATAACTCCTCTCAATTATTTTTATATTTAATTTCACTTTATATGTAATTTCAGTTGAGTATTAGTTTTTTGTTGTTTTGTTTTTGTTTTCTTTTTCTAGTCTGGGAACAACATGTGAGAATAAATTACTCTTTAAAGGTACCTGTGCCTTGGTTTTTATAAGACATCCTCATGAAGAGGATGAACACTTTAGGTGTTCTTTAGATCAGAAGCCTTTTCTAGAAGTATCTCCAGCAATGCTTACAGCCAATCTAGAGACCCATGACATTCATTGACAAACGTATTTCTTTACTGACAAAAGAGAAGCCGTACCCTTTGGACTCTGCTTGGTCCATCTCACTGTCTATAATAGGAAGCTGAACCAGGCTTCCTACTAATTCTACTACTGATGTCAAGACCAAGAGGTTCCCAGGAGGTATCCCCAGATCACAGAGAACAGCCAGCATTAAGAGTGACCTCACCCTTTGTGCCCTGAGCACCTAGACAAAAGGCTATTACCACATACTACCCATCACAGTATTTCTGAGCTTAATTCTTTATTAGTCATTTGCCCAGTTACTAAATCTATTGGGTTTTGTTTATGATCCAAAATATAAACTTCCCTAGTTACTTGTCTTTTCCTGAAACTCTCATTTATCCTCAAACTAATCTATACTTTCTTCTTCCTAATCAGTCTCATTTCTTCTAAACCTTTTACCATGCTCCCTAAACCATTCCTTCCATTGTAGGAAACATTAAAAACAAACACACCAACAAAAATTAATTTTAAAAAAAAGCAAAAAAAAAAAAAAATCCTACATTGACTGCNCCTGAAACTCTCATTTATCCTCAAACTAATCTATACTTTCTTCTTCCTAACTCAGTCTCATTTCTTCTAAACCTTTTACCATGCTCCCTAAACCATTCCTTCCATTGTAGGAACCATTAAAAACAAACACACCAACAAAAATTAATTTAAAAAAAAAGCAAAAAAAAAAAAAAATCCTACCTTGACTGCTTTACTGAGAATCCCCCTCACCTCCTTGACATAATTGGATCCCGGTCCCTACCTAGAGCCACTGATTTTCCCAGAGGGGAAACTTTTCATATCACACGCCTCAGGTTTCAAAGGAAAGGTAGCATCCCTACTTTTCCTGAATGCTTCTGCCAGTCTCTTTCCGTATAATGCTCATATTAAAATCTTCCTCCAGTGACACTGAGGACAGCCTAAACTTCACTTTGTTATTGTCACGACCAACCACCTGATTATTCCTTCTCTTTCAAAAAGAAAATTTCAGCCTGGCTCTTGGTGCTCCTGTCCACCACAGCTCTACTATTCAATCAGAGATAACCTGAACAACAGTTTCAGCTTCTTAAATTTCTCATTTTCTGTTCCTATGACTTCCTCTATTCCCCTTTAGCCACCTAATCTCATGGCCACACTAAAGCACTTTTGCTAACACTAAATTGCTCCATTTTTGAAATTTAAATAATAATAAAAAATACCACTTTCTGAAAACTGTCTCCTAGCTTCCTTTGGGTCTCCCTAATAGTCACCCAAAAAGCTTGTTCTTCAGCCTCACAGGGACCCAGATTTTATTTTCTCCATATCATCTCAATCACTCAGAACCTTCCTGCCTCCACTGTAGCCTCGTCAATTTCATGGTACGTTTTCAATCCATTCCTTTTTAATGTCAGCAACTGCTCTATTGCATCTCTCTGACCCAGCTACCCAGGAGAATCTAGCTCTGCGTCATTTCATCGTTCAGTATCTTTGTACTTATGCTTGGGATGTTCAGCAATTGTTAAAAGAAAAAACCACAATGCTACAGATTAATGTCCTATAAAGTCACAGACAAGGTTAACCAAATCCTTTAAGGCAGGATATAGAAATACTGGGTGTACAAAAACCAAGACTTTCCAAGGAATAGTAATGAAAACATTCTAACAAACAAAACTTCTTGTTCTTAAGGGAATAATTTTCCCTGCCTTCAACCTCCATATGGATTCTGTTCTAAATAATATAACTGTCAGAGAGTCACCAATTAAGTATTGACCAAATAAAATATAAAACAACAGCAAAAATAGCAGCACGGCAATGGCTAATTCTAGGAATTAAACAATAATCATAATGGAATATAACTACCAGGTAACAATAACACGTAGATTTAGAAAGTGGCAGAAGTTGTTAAATTCTTCCAGTACTTTTTTATTGTTTGGGTGGAAGATAGAGTAATAAATTTTAACCTTTTCATTGTGAAGTTTTCATGTCAGAAATTTAAGAGTAATCACTAAAAGTACAGAATATATAACTTCTGCAAGCAAAATAGAAACTAAAAGTTAATAAAACTTGAACCATCTGAGAAAAAGAAAAGAAGGAAACATCCAACAAGTGCATATTAAATAGGGAAAAGAAACTAAAATGCTAGAAATAAACCTAAATATATCAGTATATGTATCAATATGGATGAATATTTTTAAACCTATGACGGTAAAGGAAAAATGTAGTTACAAATACCACAAATCATATGACACTCTGTATGTAAATTGTAAGCACCCCCTAAACAATATACATATATATTATAAATAGTATGAGAAATCTGCACAAGAAGCATATATATCATTTGCTGAGTAGGTAAAGGAAAAGAAAGTAGATGGGCTATGAAGTAGGGTAGACTTTTATTTGTATTTGCAAACTTTTTCTTAAAATAAATCAAAAAAATATGGGATGTGCCAGCATTAGTCAAATCTTCAGAAGAATACATTTATAAGTGATAAATTATTTCATTTATGAATACTCAACATATTTTATCATTTTATACTTAAAAACAAAACTAAAAAATAAAATCATGAGTTTTTTTCAACTAATAAATCAATAAAATGAATGTATTGAACCAAAGTTTAATAATAATGTATAGAAATGTATGATGAAATTCCAAGACAAAAATCAGGACATGAAATTGACTCCAAATAATTTTTCACTGTGTATTCATTCTTCAAGATCATCACTGAATCTAAGTATTTGATAGTAAAAATAATCTTTTATGGATTCAAGTGTACACAGTGTATCATATTTCAGATGAAATTTATGATCTAGATTTGACTTCCTTTGTTAATAGCCATTTGTAATCATTTATTTAATTCATAAGCATTGTTATGTAATTCATCATTCCAAGTGCTTGCTTTTATTTTGGGGCACTGCAAAATAATAACCAAAATAAATTCCTGTTATAACTAATCTCTCAGATTTCAAGATTAATTTGTCTGCCCTAGGTAGGGTTGATATGGGGGAAATGTCAACATTTAATATGATGCTCTACTTATCTTTAATAACTGCATAAAAAATAATAGTAAAATAGCTGGAAATCCAGCTTGCAACATATTTCAGGTGATATAGTCTGAAGTGTGAGACTCCCGAGCACAGGAGAGGAAAAGAAAGGCAGAGATAATACATCTGAGGGCCAGGAGACAAGGCCAGGGTAATAATATAGAATGTATGTTTAATAGTGTCAACCAAATGAACCAAGCTCAATTAAAGTTAGTTACATTTTTCCTTCTATTTTTTATAAATGGCAGACTGTTTTTTATAAGTAGATAAAACTCTTATACTGATTTAACAAAATGTATTTATCTAGGTAAACTTAAGCTTGTAGTCTTTTAATTCTTTGTAATAACATACATCGCATTAACAGTATCTAAATTAATAACCATTGTGTCCTTATTTTTTCTCCTTCATTTAACTCATTTTAAAAGCTAATAGGTAGCTTTTAAAATCATGCATTCAATATTATAAATATTTCATGGGGTTAATTTGTTTTTGATTTCAAAATATTTGAGCTATCAGGATTTTAAAAAAAGGCATAAAATTGTAGCTTTCAGTGTCTTAACCAGAATTCATGAATCAAACATATTGAAAGATGAGAAACTCCTTACAGAGTTCCTGGATGAGGCAATAAAAACATAAATAGTTATGGGACAAGTAGGAAAATGAAATACTATTGTAAACACAAGTAAGAACAGTGAAGATGGAGAGGGACTATGATGATAAGGGGGCACAGGTCCCGTCAAAAGGGGCTGTCACAACTCAGTTCCAGCTGACTGCAGCCCTGTTGGAATATGGTTTCAGGGACCCATATGTTCTCATTGCTTTTTGTCAAATAATTGCTGGCATTCAAATATTAAGTAAATGTAACGAGGTTTTCTCCAGTTATAAGGCAGCAAGTGTTTATTGTTTGTGTGTGTGTGTGTGAGTTTTAGAACACAGCTTGGGAACAGACATCATATACATGGGTCTTTGTTATAAAATATGTCCATTTTCTGTGAAGTCATCTTACTGTATTACATTGAATTTGGATGAAAACATTCAATTCATTTGACACATATTTTTGATCAATTTATTTTTGGTACAAAAGTGATAAAACTGTTAGGTTCAAAAGTTAAATAATCTTACAGATTATATTTGAAGAATATGAAATATTCTGAATGGTTTTACGGAAGGCTTTCTGTTCTAGTAGCATTTTACTATCTCTCGCTTAGGATCAATCTTGGGGCCTAGACCTGTGGACATAAAGAGCTTAGAGTAAGTGTTTATAATTATCTCATCTATCTGGCTCATACACACTGAAGAAACCCTCTAGCACAGGATTTGTCCTTTTACTCATGCTGGAGCCACACCTACAATGAGATGGAATATTGTACAAATTGATATGACTTCGTCATTGTTAATCATTGGACTTGTTCTCTGGTTGGAAATAGAACACAGAGCAGACTCCTCGTGGTGTCATCCTTGATGGCAGTCTTGGATTGAATGATTCGCATCAACAGTATTCAAAAAGCTTACCATTAGTATTATAAAACTCCACGGGTGACCAACCTGCAGCCCACATTCCACTTCTTTAGTGCTTACTTTTGATGCTTTAGTTGTGACTAATATCTCTTTGTCAGTCATTTCTGTATAAAAACTTGTTCCCCACTTAGCTCTATTGTATTCAAACAGGTAACATAACCCAAAGGAGATTTGTTTCTGAATAAAGTACTGCAGAAAGAAAATGATGCGACTTCTTTGATGCTTTTACTTGGAGCTATTTTCCCTCATTTTGTGATGGAAAGTATTATTTGACTATTAGTATTATACTCCCCTTCACCCTCTTTGAAAATGTTTTTCTTCACTTTATCTTGGCTACAAATGATCTGGCTAACAGCTGTGTCTAAATGAAGAAAAAATTCCCCCCAAATGCTATTCTACTTAACTAAAAATCTTTCCTTTTCGATTAACATGTGGGTAGTAATAACAGATATGTGACACTCTATAAGCAGATAATCGACTGAAGGACAATATTGTATATGGTAATTTTCAAATATTTTATAACAACAAAATTTTGAAATCTGGTCTCTGGTAAAGCCATAGATGGTGAAAACAGTACTAAATTAAGGGCCCACAGAGGATGCTTCAAGTTCAAGGAATATCACTAAATACTGTTCTGACCTTGGGCTTAACCACTCGGAGACTTCACTGTCCCATTCTCCATGATGAGAAGATTAAAACACTTACTGCTGCTCAGACCACACACTTATGGAAAGCCTATGTGCAAGTGAGGCAAAATATGTGACAGAATTTTGTGATAAAATGCTATCCAAACACAAATCCCTACTACTGAACGCTAATCTGAGCTCTCCTCATCCAAGCCTTCCTAACCACATCTCTCCTGGAAGGAATTATATTTCCAGAGGCCCCACTTCACAGAATGAATTCTCGAGAACTGAGGCTGGACTTTGAAACCAACGAAACTGACGTTCAGCCATAAAGCCTGGTCAAAGACACCCTGCCACCTGTATCTTGGGCAAGGACGGACACTAAGAGAGTGGTCAATTCTTATCAAGCAGGAAAGCCAGAAATCAGAGCCTCCATAAGCACAGAAAAAAATCAATAGAAAGTTTTCAGGAGACAGGGCCTCAGGATTTTCTAAGAGCCAAGTGTCCAGCAGGAGGAAATCTTTGCTGGATACTTGCAGCAGGGATATTGTGATGGTGAGAACAATTTGGCAAGTTTGATGTAAGACAAGAAAAGGTTCTGGACAGAATTTGGCATTCGTGTCCCAACTCAGTCTCTCCTATAATCTTACACAGTGAATGCAGGTCTACCACTGATTTGTCCATTTAGAAAGAAGTATATACTTTTTGAGCCAGTATCAATTTTCCCCTATTAATTAGTCATATGGATTTATGCCTCTGTCAATTCAAACCAATGACAGACGTGAAGAGACCATAAGAAGCCGGGTTAAAGGGACAGAGTAAAAAAGGCTTATAGCTAATTTGTAATATGTTGGTATTAAAACAAAATATTGTACTCGTGATATTTGTTTACTACTTTTTTTTCAATTCCACCTCCCCCATAACTATACCCCAAAGTGGGCTGGGTGCACAAATAGGAAATAGAATCCTAGGTTTTAAAATATCATTCAAGGTTATTTCTTTTAAGGAATATTTTGTTAAATGAAACAGAAGTAAAGCAATAGAACATTTTGATCCATTCAGGCCATGATGTTGACTTTATTTAAGTTTCAGATAGGATAGTTTCTTTTTGAAAGGATTGGTGTAACTTCTAAAAATGTTGAAGCATTAGAAATAAAAACAGAGGTTGATGCCAAAGAAATCACGATAAACTGACTGGAGCAATTTGTGCCATAGGTTATACTGACATTTTTCTTGGTTCAAAATCTGCCAGGCTATCAAGTTCCTTTTCCTTGGGACATTTCATTCTTAAATTCTTTTTCCCCTAAATGTTGATATACCATTAACTCTGATTCTCATAGAGAAGAGATACAGATTTTTTTACACGAAGCTATCCAATTGTCACCATAACACTAATGGAGCAATTTATATTTTTCCCAATTATTTATTCTGCTATCATTACCATATACATAATTCCCAAATATAATAAGTCTATTTTTATCTTATCTTATTCCACTTATTATGCTTACTTCAGTATTATACTTTTGAAAACTGCTTTAGAGTTCATCCAGCATGTACAGCAGCACTGTCCAATAGAAATATAATGTCAGCCACATCTATAACCTTACACTTTCTAATAGCGTTATTTTTAAAAAAGCTTTTTCACATCCAACTACATTGAAACATATAATCAAATATAAAAGTGAGTTAATAAGATATCATGTTATTTTTTCATATTAAATATTTGAGATCTAGCATGTAGTTTACACTTCAAGCAGATCCCAATTCAGATCAGCCACAGTTCAACTGTTCAACAACCATGCGTGGCTGGTGGCTACAGCGTTCGACAGTACAGATACGGACAAGGAAATGCAAAGGAAAACAGTAAAAGTCTTGACAGAAGATCATCTTTCTGACAGATATTACAGTCATATAACAGTAGCCTTTAAGAGCTTTTCAGGATCAGGTTGGCATGCACCCAGGACTTCTTTGGGGGAAATAACTCTGGATGGAGTAAAACATACAACCTTCCTCGGTAGAAATCAAGCATGTCCTAAGAAAGCTAGTTCTACTTACTGTTCTTTAAAGCTTAAGTTAACTTCCCTTGAATCAGGCCCAATAGCATAGAGCAAATTTCACAGTTGTCTCATTTAGTAATTACCTGCAAAGTTTGTCAGTATTGTTTAATAAAAATATAAATCGTAATGCTGTATTCACTGGGCTATTTGCTTCGAAATTAATTTTACTCATCATCATACGCATCTTTAGCAGCCTGATGTGATTAATTTTTTTTCTAAATAACTTAAATAACTTCCTGCACATCTACCGTATCAGTCCCTCCACCACCCGCCCCCCCCCCAACTGGTTCAGTCTCTAAGGGGAGTAATCCTTTTAAAAGATTGTCAGATAAGGTTACTCTTTTGCTCAAAACCCTCCAAAGAAATCTTGCTCATTCAGTCAAATCCAAGATCTTGAGAGTGGCCTACATGACCCACAGAGCTGACCTGTTCTTTAACCTTATCTTTTACCACTCCCTTGACCTCTTTTCCACTCTATGAGGACACACTGGCATTATCACCACTTCTCAGACACAGCACTTATGTTTCCTCTGGTTCAATGTGTTTCCACAGATCTGCACATGACTCTGCCCTCAGCTCCTTTAAGTCTTTCTTGAATGTCCACTTCTCAACGGCTTCTAATCTGGTAACATTACATCACCTCCTGTTACCACTCATCCCTGTTCTCTATTTTACTTTTCTTCATACACTTATCACTATGTAAAATAGTCTACTTTTCTGTTATTGATTTTGTTTGTTGATGTTTCTTCTCCTCTAGAATATAAACTCCGGAAAGGTAGCAATTATAATCTTTTTGATTTGCTACTATGCCCCCAGGGGCTAGAACAGTTCTACAACACAGACACAAATAGCTGTCAAACTGATAAATGTAAATTTTTGACTAACATATATATTTAAAATAACATAGAAAATGTACACCACAAATATCATATATATTTTATTTATCTGATTTTATTTATTTTGATGGTCTAAGAAATAAGAATGCATTTTATATATTTATAGCCAATACTGCAGGGAACAAAAGCTAAACAAATAAATTTTTAAAAATATTTTATTTATTTATTTGTCAGAGAGCAAGCATAAGCAGGGGGAGCTGCATGCAGAGGGAGAAGCAGGCTCCCTGCTGAGCAAGGAGCCGGATGTGGGACTCAATCCCAGGACCCTAGGATCATGACCTGAGCTGCAGGCAGATGCTTAGCCCACTAAGCCACCCAGGCATCCTGCTAAATAAATTAATTAAACATGATTACACTGTAGGCATGCAGCTTTTCAATCCTTTCAGCACTTCATTGGTAGGTGACAGTGACAGAATTTGAAAAAAATGACATAAACATATTATGTCTGTTCACAGTTATAATGGAGAGTTAAAACATTCAAAAGCATTAGAAATTTAAACTGATTTTAGAGATTTCTGGGACAAAATTTTGTGCTTCCTTCCACATTACTATAAAGCAAATGTGAAGTGAAAGAAATCTCAACCTTAAACTGCTGGAAATTATCTAAAGGTGTTTTTTTTTTCTTTTATAACAAGCAATTGTTCATATTTTTGACAATCAAATAAACCACAATTATCACCTTGTCTTTCAAAAAGCCTCTGAAGTTTTAGAGAAATATGAATTTCTACTGCTTAAGTTTTAAGAATCATAAAACAATACTACATACAAATTAAAAGCAGTATTCACAGAAGGATTGAAATAAATATATCCATAACTAACAATCTGAAGACTTGAATGCATTTTAGGGGAGGTTTATAGATTTTATTAAGAGATGCCTAATGGTAAATATAATATCGATTAAAAACGAGCTATAATTTTTGAGAACTTACTATATATATGCTATTCACAATGCTAAGGATATATATTCCAAAAAAATTTTGAGAACAAACTTGCTCCTTCTGTGACAGTCTGCATTTAATTAAAGAGAACCCCATACATCCAGTTACTTGGCCCCAATGGAATGAGCCACCTCTAGTAAGAGGAAAATGGCCGTCAAAGATACCAGGTCCTATTTAGCCCTGTTAGCTTATAAGTAAGAAGCATCTTTGCAGTTGTTTTTAAGAATCTTGATATGGAGAGATTATACTGGATTATATATTTTATATGTTATGTATATAATGGTTCTAAATCCAATCATAGTGTCTTTGTAAGAGGCTGAGGGACATTATGTATACATAATGGAGAAGGCAATATGGACGTGTAGTCAAAGATTGGAGTGACTTAGCCATAAGCAAAGGAATGTCACCAGAAGCTAGAAGAAGCAAGACAGGGAATCTGTCCTAGCGTCTCTAGAGGAAATGTGGCCCTGTTAATATCTTGATTTCAGCTCAATGAAATTGATGTTGAACTGCTGGCCTCCAGAATTGTGAAGGAATCAATTTCTGTTCTCTTAAGTCAACCAGTTTTTGGTAATTTGCAATGGCAGCCTTAGGGAATTAAGACAGATTTTGGTAGGGGAAAGTGGGGTGCTGCTGTAACAAATATGTAAAAATGAGGAGTGCCTTTTTAATCGGACAGTGGGCAGAGACTTGGAAAAAATCAGAGGTAGAGGATAGAAAACCCTAGACTGCCTTGACCAGGACTATGAACAGAAGTATGAATGTGAAACGTGACTTTAGTGACAGCTCCGAAGAAAATGAGAAATGTGTTATTGGAAATTGGTGATAGGTAATCCTCATTATTTACTGGCAGAATATTTGCCTGAATGTGTTTTATAGCTGTGTGGAAAGCAGGACTCATAAGCAAGGAATTTCGATTTTGACTGAGGAGATTTCTAAGCAAAGTGTTGAAGGTGCAACATTGTTTCTTCTCGCTGCTTATAGCAAAACACATGGGGAAAGAGAGAAACTAAGGAAAGAACTGTTAAGAAAAAGGGAACCAGTACCTTAAAGATTTGGGAAATTCTCAGCCTGTTCAGAGAGCAAAACGCTAAAATTCAGAGAACAGCTGTTAGGAAATTGTGCTCTGGAGGGAAGGCCAAGTGTGTGGCTAGAAAAATTTTGCTGAAGATACTAGTTTTGTGACTCATGGTTTCACTCAATCANAGATTTGGGAAATTCTCAGCCTGTTCAGAGAGCAAAATGCTAAAATTCAGAGAACAGCTGTCAGGAAATTGTGCTCTGGAGAGAAGGCCAAGTGTGTGGCTAGAAAAATTTTGCTGAAGATACTAGTTTTGTGACTCATGGTTTCACTCAATCATCTCAGCACAAGCCGGAACGGAAATAGAATTATCTAGGAAAGATCTGCGGAGGAATCTCTTGCTAATGGGATTAGCATTGGAATGAAAGAGACAGAGACCAGACAAAATGAGGGAAGACTGTCAGAGTTCCAAAATTCTGTAAGTAGAAAACATACTGATAAAACTATTCATCTGAAAACATGCACTACCCTTCAAGAAGAAGTGATGATACACTCATGGCAGAGCCATGGTCCCGAAGAATGGAGCCGTAGGGCCAAAGGCAGATGCCCAGGTCTAGAAACAGAGCAGAGCCCTGGGCCCAGTGGGCATAAGTTAAAAACACATGGAATTATTTCTAACTCATAAAACATAGTGGGATTTTACCTGTTAGATTTCAAAATTATTCGAGAACACTGATTTCTTTCCTCCTTATATTTTATCCCTTCTGGAATAGAAATGTCTATAACTGTTATGCTATGCCAGCTGATAAAGGAAATTTTCAACTTGTAACATTTGTAGTTCCTGCTCCTGGGCTCCCAGGGAAGCTACACTTGAACATTTACCAAGGTCAAAGTGGCTCCACAAAACCTCAAAGCAGGGGCTCTTATTTCTGCCCCGAGCACACATTGTACGTCTGCTTTGCTAAAACAAAACACAAAACAAAAAGGAGCATTCAAGACATAAAGGTAAGAAAAACAAAAAAACCTTCCTGGTTCCCAAAAGATTAAAGTTATACAGCCTAGTATACATACTAAAAACATAAGGTAAAGTCTACAACTTTCTGCAACGCCCTTTGTCATGATGAATTGTAACTACATAAACAAAAATACGTACCTCTGTATGAAATATTCCTTCTCCAGAGCCTCCTCTTCTGTGTGAAGACTACGTAATTTGGGCAGCTGTCCTAACTTAGGCTGGAATAAAACTCTTTTACTTTCCCTTTAAAATTTCAAAGAAAGGTTTGTTTTTGTTTTTTGTTTTTTTTCTGTGTTGACACAGTTCTACATTGTATTTGGGGACCAGACAGCAAGATTTCCACTTTCATAGGTCCAAAGACGGAGATAAAATTTTCTCCAGGATGNGCAAGATTTCCACTTTCAAAGGTCCAAAGACGGAGATAAAATTTTCTCCAGGATGGAACATGGGCAGAATCTAAATTATGCTGCTTTTGCTGATTTAAATAATGAGATTTGAAAATTCTGAGTTGGTGATATTTAAATACATTTTGGACTTGTGTTGATGCTGTAACAGGTTGATACTCTTGAAGACACTGGGATGGAATAAATGTATTTTGCACGTGGGATGGATTTTAATCTTTGGAGGCCAGAGGGAAGACTGTGGTAGACTGAAACATCCCCCCAATGATATCTGTGTCCGAATCCCTAATTCCGCATTCCCATGCCTGGGGACATTAGCTTCCTTCTATGGAAAAAAACAAAAACAAAAAGAGGCTTTGAGGATGTGATCTGGTTAAGGATCTTGAGTTATGAATTATCTAGCTGAGCCCTAAATCCGGTGAAGGTGTCCTTGTAATGGGAGGCAGAGGGAGACTTGAAACAGTGAAGAGGAAAGGCAAAGGGAGGCAGAAATGGAGTAATCAGTCCACAAGCCAAAGAATGTTAGCTGCCACCAGAAACTGGAAGAGACAAGGAGCCGATTTTCCCCTAGAGCATCTGGTTAGAACATTAATACCAATGAAACTAAAAAATACCAATTAAAATTAATACTGATTAAAAAAAAACCCTCTACATGTCAAAATTTGCAAAGCATTGCTAAAACTCTATGCTTGGGAAATTTTATAGCCCTTAGTACATTTATCAAGAATAAGCAAGATCAAAAACTAAAAAATCTGGCTTTCAACACAGTTATAGGTAGAGTGCTACAGAGCAAATTCAGAGAAAGGAGTTCACAAACTATAGATGTAAGCAGAGGCTTTCTGCTCCTCCCAGTTGGACAGACAACCTCATCTTCTGGTGCAGTGCTAGCTGTGTCCCTGAGACACGATGCTGAAGGTTAGAGGAAACAGATTTGGCCGTACTGGGCACCTGGTCACCAGGGCTGCTTTTAACTCAGGCAAGGTGAATGCTGTCACCATCAATGACTATCACCCCTTCATTGACCTCAGCTACATGGTCTCCATGTTCCAGTATGATTCCACCAGGGCAAATTCAACAGCAGTCAAGGCTGAGAACGGGAAACCTGTCATCTATGGAAAGCCCATCTCCATCTTCCAGAGGTGAGATTCCACCAATGTTAAATGGGGTGAGCCTGGTGCTGAGTATGTTATGGGGTACACTGGGTCTTCGCCATGGAGAAGCTGGGGCTCACTTGAAGGGGGGGACCCAGGGGTCATCATTTCTGCCTCTTCTGCTGATGGCGCCATGTTTGTGATGGGCATGAACCAGGAGAAGTATGACAACTCCCTCAAGAGTATCAGCAATGCCTCCTACACCACCAACTGCTTGGCTCCTCTGGCCAAGGTCGTCCACAACTCTGGTATCATGAAGGGACCCATGACCATAGTCCATGCCGTCACTGCCACCCAGAGAACCATGGACAACACCTCTGGGAAGCTGTGGCGTGATGGCTGAGCAGCGGCCCAGAACATCATCCCTGCTTCCATAGCTGCTGCCAAGGCTGTAGGCCAGGTCATCGCTGAGCTGAATGGGAAGCTCACTGGCATGGCTTTCCATGTCCCCACCCCCAAGGTGTCAGTTGTGGATCCAACTTGCTACCTGGACAAAGCTGCCAAATATGATGATATCAAGAGGTGATGAAGCAGGCATTGGAGGCCCCCTCAAGGGCATCCTGGGCTACACTGACCACGTTGTCTCCTGCAACTTTAACAGTGACACCTACTCTTTCACCTTCAATGCCGGGGCTGTCATTGCTCTCAATGACCACTTTGCCAAACTCATTTCTGGTATAACAATGAATTTGGCTACAGCAAACAGGTGGTGGGCTTAATGGTCCACATGGCCCTCAAGGAGTAAGAGCCCCCTGGACCATCAGCCCCGGTAAAGGCGAAAGGAAAAGAGAGGCCCTCAGCTGCTGGAGAGTCTTTGCTGCCACTCATCCCCCAACACGCTGAGAATCTCTCAACCTCTACCCAGTTTCCATCCCTGACCACCTAAAGAAGGTAAGGGGCTTGAGGAACACCATCTTCTCATGTGCCATCAATAAAGTACACGATACCTAGCTAAAAAAAAAAAAAAAGATAAAAAGAGATAGTAAAATAAAGAGTAACACATACTTAAGATAGTAAAAATCCAAAAAATTAAAACCTAGTTACTTAAAAAGATAATCAAACATTTGGAGCACTGATAAGAAAAAGAAAAGACAAATGTAAATAAATTTATTCTGAAACAAAAAGGAGAAATATCTACAGATAAAAGTAATATTTAAAACTACTAAAATTGTGTTAAAAGTATGAATTTCTCAGGGCGCCTGGGTCACTCAGTCGTTAAGCGTCTGCCTTCGGCTCAAGGTGTGATCCCGGTGTTCTGGGATCAGGCCCTGCATTGGGCTCCTCCTCTGGGAGCCTGCTTCTTCCTCTCCCACTCCCCCTGCTTGTGTTCCCTCTCTCGCTGGCTTTCTCTCTCTCTCTCTCTCAAATGAATAAACAAAATCTTTAAAAAAAAAAAAAAAGTATGAATTTCCTCGTCCAGCCATGATGGAGTAAGAATTACTCCAGACCCATTGTTCCATTATGACCAAAGAAAACTCTAGACAAAATAATAAAATATTTCTTTCAAGCACAGGCATGCAAGACTATGAAAATGGGAAGGTGGAAAGCAACTGAGGTGACTCATACCATCACTCTGACTTTTCAGCAATTTCTAGAGTACTAGTGCAGGGTTGGTTAAAAAAGAGCGAGAGAGCGAACTCAGTGATATTAATGAATTAAAGAGCTGAAGATTGGAGTTCTGGGGGCTGCAGAAGATGGGAGCTGCAGAGTTTCAGAGAAGGAGGGGCTATGAAGACTGAGTACACTCTAAGTTTAGTAATTTCAAGGGTTCAAACATGTCGGTAGACCTTTGAATTACCAGTCAGAATTAGGAATCCTCAGCAATCACCTGAGACATTCACTAGACAGCCATGAGAAGTGACACCTTGGTAATAAGACGGTATTTGAATTATCCTTGGAATGAAGGCTACTCAAGTCTACCCTAATAAAGCTTTAAAATACTCCCTGAAGGGCTCAAACTGATTCCATAACTTGGTCATTTGGCAAAAAAAAAACAAAAACAAAAAAAACCTGAACAATCTATAAAAATAGGACAACAAAATCCCAATATTCAACAATGTACCAATCACCATAATTACAGTTGAAAAGCTTAACACTCCTCTATTAGTAAGTGATGGAACAAACAAGCATTACATTTGTAAGGATATAGAGGACTTGAATAACACTATCAACCTACTTGGCCTAATTGATATTTATAGAACACTCTACCTAATAATGGCAGAATACACATAAAATATTCAGCAAGATAGATTATATGCTGGGCCGTAACACAAGCCTCATAAAATTTTAAAAGGTCACATCATACAGGGTAATGTTCTCTGAACATACTAGAATTAAATTAGAAATCAGAAAGTAAAGTAAAAAATATCTAGAAATACCCCATACAGTTGGAAATTCCACAATAATTTTCAAATAATCTACAGATACTATGTATATAGTCAAGGGTATTATGATAGTGTTATATGGTGACAAACGGCAGCTACATATATGGCAAGCACGGTATAATGTATAGAGTTGTCCAGTCACCTGAATGTTGTACACTTGGAATTAAGTAACATTGTATATCAACTATATTTTAGTAGAAAAAAGAATGTTGGGTAGAATTCACCAGTGGGAGGAGAGGGAGTTGGATAGAAATTAGATAGTATAAGGGAATAAAGGAAAATAAAAATACAGTATATAAAAATTGTTGGGCTGTAGCTAAAACAGTGTTTAGAAAGAAGTTTGAATATTTTATTGCTTAAATTATAAAAGTAAAAAATTTTGAAGCTAATAATCTAATTTTTCATCTTAAGAAGCTAAACAAATCAATCAAATTAAAGCCAAGTAAGGAGAATGAGGAACCCAATAAAGAGCAGAAATCAATTAAAAAGGAAATGAACCAACAATAAATCAAGGAAATCAAAAGATCATTGAAAAGATCAGCAACATTAGTAAACCTCTACTCAGTGTGATCAAGAAAAAGAAGTACACACGGGGCGCCTGGGTGGCTCAGTCATTAAGCGTCTGCCTTAGGCTCAGGGCATGATCCCAGCGTTCTGGGATCGAGCCCCACATCAGGCTCCTCCTCTGGGAGCCTGCTTCTTCCTCTCCCACTCCCCCTGCTTGTGTTCCCTCTCTCACTGGCTGTCTCCCTGTCAAATAAATAAATAAAATCTTAAATTAAAAAAAAAAGAAAGAAAAGAAAAAGAAGTACACAAATTACCACAATCATGAAAAAAAAAGACAGCCACTTAGAAACATGATAAGCATAAAAAGATAATATAATAAACCAGTTTGTGCCAATAAATTTGACAGCTTAGATGAAATGGACAAATGGAAAAATTCTTTGAAAGAAACAAACACCTAGCTTGCTTAAGAAGAAATAGATACCCTGAATAGCCATGTATCTATTAAATAAACTTAGTCTGCAGTTAAAAATCTCCCTAGAGGTGATAGGCAACCAATCTCCCTAGAGGTAATAAGGTAACTCCAGGCTCAAGTGCTTTTATTAGTGAATTCTACCAATCATTTAAGAATGAAAACAATACCAATTCTATACAAACCCTTTAGATAAAAAGAGGGAATACTCACCAATTTTATGAGGCTTGCATTTGCCTGTACCAAAACCAAAGATTACATAAACAAAAGAAACCCGAAGCAGTTTCTCTCATGAACACAGAAGCAAAATTCTTTGAAAAATATTGACATGTCCAATATAGTAATATATAAAAAGAGTAACATATCATGACAAGGAAGAATTNTAAAAAGAGTAACATATCATGACAAGGAAGAATTTATTCCAAGAATGCAAGTTTATTTTAACATTTTAAGAAATCAATCAATATATTTCTGTGTATTAAATGGAAGTGAGAAAAACCCAATAATCACTGCCATTGATTCAGAAAAAGGCATTTGACAAGATTCAACATCCATTCCTGATTAAAATTTTCAGCACACTAAAAATAGAAGGAAATTTTATCAATCTGATAAAGGACATCTGCAAAAACTACAGCTAATTTCATATTTAATGAGGAGCAAGGAAAAGATGTCTACTCTCACTACTTACTTTCAAACTTTTACTGGATGTCTTAGCCAATGTAATAACAGAAAAATATATTAAAATCATATGCAAAGGTAGAAATAAAATTGTCTTTCTTCCTAGATGATACAATCATGTACACAGAAAATGCTAAGGATCAAAAACCTGTTAGAATAAATATGTGTGTTTAGCAAAATCAGTGGCACAAAGTCAATATCTATAAATCAATTGCGATGTTATATCCCTGCAATAGATTATTGGATGTATAAAAGTATTTTTATATTATTTAAAAGAGTATCAAAAACATGATATAATTATGGGGCACCTGGGTGGCACAGCGGTTAAGCGTCTGCCTTCGGCTCAGGGCGTGATCCCGGCGTTATGGAATCGAGCCCCACATCNAAGAGTATCAAAAACGATATAATTAGGGATAAGTTTAGCAAAGTAAGTGTAATATGTATACACTGAAAAATCACAAAATATTTTTGAGAGAAACTGAAGAGTTAATAAAGAAAGAGATATGCCATATTTGTGGACTGCAAACCGAATATTGTTTTGACCCAATTATTCCCAGAATAATCTATATGCTTAATGCAAACCTAATTAAAATTCATGCAATTTTTTCAGTAGAAATTGATGAAAAACTGAAACATATAATAATGAAAATGACCTAGACTAACCAAAATAATTTTTTTAAAAAGTCAAATTTGGAGGACTTAGTATAAACTACAATAATAAAGAGAGTGTGGCTTTTGCATATCTATAGACATGAAGATCAATGAAACAGAAAACAGAGTCTCAATCTAACACAACAGATCAATTTTTGACCAAAGTACCTATGTAATTCAATGGAGAACAAATATTCTTTGCACCTATTGGTGCCAAAACAACTGAATATCCATACGTAAAAGAAAATAAATCTCAAGTCTTTTATAACATCATGCACAAAAATTATCTAAATATGGATCATAGACCTAAACGTATGAGCCAAAATGGTAAGACTTCTAGATGAAAGTATTCTAGGGAAAATCTTGAAAACTTTGCGATAAGCAAGAACTTCTTAGGATACAAAATGCATGAATTATAAAGAAAAAGCTGATAAATTGGAATTCATGAACACTAAAAACTTTTCAAATAATACAATTAATTTTGTATACTGAAGAAGAAAATGGAAAGGTAATCAAAGTGCTTGAAGAAAATAATTGCACTACAGCTTTCTGACACAGACTTGTATACAAAACACATCAGGAATTTTTACAATTCAATAATTAGGGGACGAGCAACCTAACAAAAAAAGGCAAAATATTTGAATAAAATTACACCAAAGAAGATAGAGAGATGGTCAATAAACACATAAAAAATATTCGACATCTTTAGCCATTGGGAAATGCAAATTCAAACAATAATAAAATAACAAAACACACTATTAGAATTGAAAATTTTAAAAACTGGCAACTATTGTTTATAATGCAAAGAGACTGAAAATTTTCATACACTGCTGAGGGTGGGGGATATAAAATGGTACCTGTACTTGGAAAACAACTCGGCAGTTTCTTAAGAGGTTAAACACACACTTAGAACACACAACATGCATAAATACCTATATACATACAACCCAGCAATTCCACTCTGAGTAATTCACCCCACCATATGTAAAAAATGTATACCCACGCTGTTATGAACCAAACGTGTCCTCTGCAAATCGATATGTTAAGTGCTGGTATTTGGAGTTGAGGCCTTTGGGAAAGGATGAAGTTTAGACGGAGTTCAGGCGAGCTACTGAGGGCGGCTTTCCCGTGGTCTGGTGAGCGCGCTTATAAGACACGCCAGAGCTACCTACCATCCGCACACTTGCACCGAGGGAAGGACATGTAAGCACACAGGTAAAGGCGGCTTCCATAAGCCAGGAAGAGGGCCCTCACCTAGAACCAAATCTGTCAGCACCTTGATCTTGGCCTTCCCAACCTATATAACCAGGAGAAACCATTTCTGTTGTTTAAGGCACCCCCAGTCTATGGTGTTTTATTTAGCAGCCTGAGCTAAGACACACACAAATCCTTATATGATAATGCACAGAGCAGCTTTCTTCCTAATAGCCCCAGATTGGAAGCCTAAATGTCCATCAACAAGAGAAAGACAAAAAAATTGTGCTATATCCATTTAATGGAATACTTAGCCATAAAATAAAAGAAGGTATGCTATAACAATACGGATAAATCTCAAAATCACTATGCTGAGAAAGAAGCCAAATACAAAAGAATATCTACTGTATGATACAAATATGAAACTCTAGAAGAGATAAATGGATTTGGTAGTGACAGATAAACAGTTCGGTGGTGGCCTGGGGCCTGGGCTGGGCTGGGAGCTGGGAGGGTTTAACAAGGCAAACTAGGGCCTGGGGGAGACAATGTGCTTGGTTTGAGTGAATCTTGACTGTGGATGAGGTTATACAGTGTGTGAGTGTGTGTCTGTGAGTGTGTGTGTGTGTGTGGTAACTCTTCAAACTATACACTTGAAATGCATGCATTTATTTTATATAAATTATATCTGAGCATTAGTATAAAAAATCGAAACCGAAATGTTAGAAAACCAATACTAAATGGAAAAAAAATATAAAATGCAAAATTTTTTAAATATAAAAGAATAAGTGTAAAAAAGAATAAGAACAGCTAAATAGATTAATAAATAATAAATTGAAATGGTAAGCAAAGACCACCTCACACACCAAAGAGGTCCAGACTTAATTTTATAGATAAAAAATTTTCCTGAAAGTGTGAAGGCGTAAGTAATTTCTTTCTTACAGGAATTGTTACAGCAAATAGTAACAGAACAAACATTACCTAATTTATTTTACAAAATTATTGCCACCTTGATCAGCAAAGTGGATTGGGAAAGTACAAAGAAAATAAATCACAGGCCTACTTTGTTTGAAACCACAAAAGTAGAAATCCTAAAGAAAATACCAGCTAACTAATTTCCATTATACCTAACAATAATAATAGAAATAGAAATAAAGGTAGGATGGGATTTATTATTTGCTCATGTTAATAAAGGTGTGGAATGATTAAATGTGGTCATTAGTATGGGGCTTATCAGCAATTTTGTAGATTTTGTTTCAATTTCCCCAGGTACAACCTCACCTCGGACTCAGAACAATAAGGAAGGGCCAGTGTTCCTACAGGCCGGTCAAGCCACTCTCCCTGTATTCAGCGTGTTGTCCACATCACAGAAGCCGGCTGGTAAGTGCTGGGCTACTTACTGTCCCCAGTCCAGTCAGGGCTGTCACGTTCTTCCAAGCCTTTTTGGTTGCTACTCTCCAACTGTTCTAGAAGTCTGTTTTAGGAGAAAAGGCAACACAAAAGTTCTGTGTGCCCATCAGCTTGGCTCCAACTTCTGCTTGAAAGACGGCATTTCCCCAGCCTGTTATGTTGCCAATTATCAGTGGTGGGATAGAAATAGAGTATTTGCTGTCCTTCTTGAACTTTGATCAATTCTCACCACGCTGCTGGCAAAAATGAACGGGGCCATCAGAGTTACCTCATTTCTAGTTGCACTGCAATGTGCTCATAGCTTCTTTATATGCTCGCCAGATTGCCTTCCGTGTGACACAAGCCATGTGTTTCTGTGAGCATTTGTTATTTGTGGTGCATATTGGACCCTTTCTTAGCTTCAAAATTTATGATGTTATCTCTACTATTTTGCATCTTTTTGCTCATTTCTGTATGTATTGGGGTGAGTGATGGCACAAATCTCTACTTAGGACACTTTTTTTGCAGTCACTCTGTTGATAGATATGTTATTATTTATGCACTGGTATTTGTATCTCTATACTTGGCCTATAAAGAGTGTTTATTCCTCTTATTTCAACTAACTGCTGTTTTTCATACATAGAAATAAAAATATTAATCTACCATCAATAGTTATTTCAATTTAGATTTTTCCCTATCATAGACATGAAGGGACTGAATCATTTACGTTCTTAATCAAGTGCAAGCATTTACAATATAATGATCCAACAATTCTACACGTTTCTCAGTGCTCATTAAGGTAAGTGTATCCTTAATCCCCTTTATCTACTTCACCCACCCTCCCACCCACCTCCTCCCTGGCAATCACATTTGTTGTCTGTATTTAAGACTGTTTTTTGTCTCTTTTGTTGTTGTTTATTCGTTTTGTTTCTTAAATTCCCCATATGAGTGAAATCATATAGTATTTGTCTTTGTCTGATTATTTCTTAGCATTATACCCTCTAGTTCCATCCATATTGTTGCTGATGGCAAGATCTCCTTTTTATGATTAATATTCCAGTGTGTGTGTGTGTGTGTGTGTGTACACCACTCATTCATCTATGTACACTTGGGCTGCTTCCATATCTTGGCTATTGTAAATAATGATGCAATAAACAGAGGGGTGCAGATATCTTTTCAAAGTAGTGTTTTTGTTTTCCTTGAGTAAATACCCAGTAATGGGATTATTGGATCATAGGATAAATCTATTTTTAACTTTTTGAGGAACTTCCATACTGTTTTCCACAGTGGCTGCACCAGTTTGCATTCCTACCAGCAGTGCATGAAGTTCCCTTTTTCTCCACATGCTCATCAACACCTGTTAGATTTTGTCTTTTAGAGCTTAGCCATTCTGACTGGTGTGAGGTGATATCTCACTATGGTTTTGATTTGCATTTCCCTGATCATTAGTGATGTTGAGCATCTTTTCATGTGTCTGTTGGCCATCTTTCAAAAAATGTCTGTTCAGGTTCTCTGCCCATTTTTTTATAATAATATTTTTTTATTATATTATGTTAGTCACCATACAGTACATCCCCGGTTTCCCATGTAAAGTTCGATGATTCATTACTTGCGTATAACACCCAGTGCTCCATGCAATACATGCCCTCCTTACTACCCATCACCGGCCTATCCCATTCCCTCACCCCCTCCCCTCTGAAGCCCTCAGTTTGTTTCTCAGAGTCCATAGTCTCTCATGCTTCATTCCCCCTTCTGATTACCCCTCCTTTCTTTATCCCTTTTTTAATCGGATTATTATTATTTGTTGCTATTGTTGTTTGCTCTTGAGTTGTATAAGTTCTTCATGTACTTTGGATATTAGCCCCTTATCTGATATATCATTTAAAAATATCTTCTATTAAGCATTGTGCCTTTTTGTTTTGTTGATGGTTTCCTTTGCTGTGCAGAAGCCTTTTATTTTGATGTAGTCCCAACTGTTTTGTTTTTGTTTCCCTTGCCTGAAGAGACATTTCTAGAAAAATATTTCTTCAGCCAATGTCAAAAAAATTACTGCCTATGTTTTCTTCTAGAAGTTTTATGGTTTCAGGTCTCACATTTAAATCCTTAATCCATTTTGAGTTTATTTTTGTATATGGTGTAAGAAAGTGGTCCAGTTTCATTCTTTTGCATGTTGCTATCCAGTTTTCCTGGGACCATTTGTTGAAGAGACTGCCTTTTCTCCATTACATATTCTTTCCTCATTTGTCATAGATTAACTGACTGGGTTTATTCCTGGGTTCTCTATTCTGTTCTATCAACCAATGTGTCTATTTTTATGCCAGTACCACATTGTTCTGATTACTATAGCTTTGTAGTATATCTTGAAATCTAGAATTGTGATACCTCCAGCTTTGTTCTTCTCTTTCAACATGGCTTTGGCTATTTGGGGTCCTGGGTTCTACACAAATTTTATTTTTATTTGTTCTCGTTCTGTGAAAAATGTTGTTGGTATTTTGATAAGGATTGCACTAAATCTGTAGATTTCTTTTTTATTTTACTTTTAAACTTGTGTGAACTACAAACATGTAAGAAGACATTCTGGAAATCTTTTTTTTTTATTTACTCCTGTTGCTATTTCACAGATTTATTCACCCATACAAATCTCAGTCACAGAGAATATGTTACATAGCAAGTAACATACCCACTTATGTGCATAAAATATTTACATATAATCTTTATTATTCTCAGTTTATGTAAATAAAAAACAGAATTATTATAAAATAATTTGTAAAAGTCAACCAATGTTTTTAAAAATGGTAACTCAATGTGCTGTTCCATTCCTTGTTAATGAAAGAATACAATTTATATACTATATTATTAATATTATATCTAAAGAAAATTACTCTTTTACTCCTTGAAATTCTTCAAATTAAAGGCATTCTAAAGGAAACTTTAAAAACTAAAGACAATATATATGAGTACTTTAAAACTATTTTTAAAAATCCTCTTTGCCTGAGTAAGTCTTTATTTTCTAGAAAAAATGTTGAATTCCTAATGTCTGCTAAAAGATATTAAACCATTGGAAATTAGCATTTTTCTTTGTAAATTCTCACACTTTTAATTTTCTAGCAATTCATTTAATATTTCAAATACAAGCTTATTAATTTTATAGCTATTATTACTTTTATTATATCATATTTTGAAGAAATAGTATTTTTTTTAAAGATTTTATTTATTTATTCGACAGAGATAGAGACAGCCAGCGAGAGAGGGAACACAAGCAGGGAGAGTGGGAGAGGAAGAAGCAGGCTCACAGCAGAAGAGCCTGACGTGGGGCTTGATCCCATAACGCCGGGATCACGCCCTGAGCCGAAGGCAGACGCTTAACCGCTGTGCCACCCAGGCGCCCCCGAAGAAATAGTATTTTTAATACAACTATTAATAAATCAAGTTTTTAGTTGTACTTTATAATAGTCCATTGGATGTATATTTATTATTTGAGGAGAAATAGCAAAGATAATATAAATATTTCAATGATTAGCATTGTCCCAGATACTCTAAACATATTTAATAAAATATACATTGTGTTAACCAATGAGGTATCTTGAAGTACATAACAAAATATAATGACATGAAATAAAAACCACCTGAGGGAAATAATATAAACTCTATTGAAAACATTTATGGCAATGGTAATAATAAATATACATTTGCAATTTAATATTAACCAAAATATTGTATATCTTTTATTCCCTTGAGACCCTGGAAATATTCCTTTTCTGCAGATTTACCACACTCTAGAATACTCCTTTGTTTTGAATCATTTCATCTCAATAAGCCAAGGATTTCAATTCATATAAGAATATACATTATATATCTGTCTTAATAATAATTCAGTACTTCTGTATTGAATATTTACTATCATAGAATAATTCCTTCTGCATCAGAAATCGGAACTTGATGTGAAGTTCACCTGCCTTCAAAATATCAAAATACCATCATCTTGTTATACCTTGCAGACAAAAGAAAGGATGGCATATCTTCCTAATGCATTAAAGCAAAGATCATAGGGTTGAGGGACGGAAGTCTTGGATTTGAGCCTGGATATGGTCTTTATTGACTGTCCATGTCATCAGATACCTCTGAGTTTTACCTCTGTCTCCTGGGAGAATGAATGCACAAATGAATTCTACTTGGAAAATGTAAATCATCATCCATGTATGGATTGTTATCTTAACCAGGAACACCTCAATGACTGGTCAGGACTGATCGATTTGTCCTCAAATTCAAACTGATGGTAAGCCAATGTGACATTTTCTCTTTGATTTCCTATTGGTCAAGATCCAATCAGTTAATAGAAGCTGTTAGTATGAGCATCTGGTCACAAAGGAGGTGGAAGAAAAGGAAATCAAACACCACCTTTTGTGGTACCTGTGACATTGGAGAGCAGAACTGGTTGGCAGGAGGTGAAACCGAGGAGCTACTGTGAGAAATTCATCCAAATTACGAGAGGGAAAAATGTCCTGGCTTTTTTCTTCTTCCCACCCTCCAATGTTCTGCCATGGACTTCACTGGCACTTGCCAAAAATCAGCCTGGGAACAATGGTGTGTAGCACTCAATGTTTTGTGATAAAAAGATCAGGGTGGAGGTAGGAATGAATCTGTGAGCAGAGAGGCAAATGATCTGCAAGTATGAGCTTATCTCCAGGCTGGCCTTTTCTCAGACGATAATAGGCATTTCCAGAAGGAAACATATATGTTTACCAAAATGACACTGATAAATTGCCTGCCCTCCATCACAAATTTACCTAGTACTTGATCTATTATCCTATGAATACTACTCCCAACTCCAAATTTTTGCTTCAATGGAATGAATGTAATGTTTTCAGAAGAACAAAATAAGGAGAACTGATTAAAACAGTAATGATTCTTCCCTTCTGTCTTTTTTTTTTTTTAAAGATTTTATTTATTTATTCGACAGAGATAGAGACAGCCAGCGAGAGAGGGAACACAAGCAGGGGGAGTGGGAGAGGAAGAAGCAGGCTCATAGCAGAGGAGCCCGATGTGGGGCTCGATCCCATAACGCTGGGATCACGCCCTGAGCCGAAGGCAGACGCTTAACCACTGTGCCACCCAGGCGCCCCCCTTCTGTCTTGATATCCAAGAGGATATCCTTCGCAGGAGGAGAGGAGAGGCTGTATCCAAGCTCAGCATCCTCTGTCAGGAAGGACTTAATGCCATGATCTCTAGGTGTGGACATCAGACATCCCCAGGCAAAGGCTATAAATATCTGGCATACCAAACCAGTTAGTTAGCTTGGCACTAAGAAGGTTCTGAATTCATCCCTTACCCCCTTCCCACAAACACACACACAAGTTTGCTTTCATGTTTGCTGTGTCCGAATAGAAAAAGATGGGAGTATATTAGGTTCCCGTGGCTGCTGTAACAAAGTACCAGACTGGGTAGCTGAAATACAAGAAATTTACTCTCCCACAGTTCACGGAAGTCAGAAGTCTGAAATCAAGGTCTTGGCAGAGCTGTACTTTCTCTGAAGGCTCTAGGGGAGTATCTTTCCCTTCCCTCTTCCAGCTTTTGGGGTTGCTGGAATTCCTTGGCTTTTTTGGCTTTTGGCCACATCACTCCAGTCTCTGCCATGGTCTTCACCATTGCTTTCCCCTCTTCTGCCTGTGTGTCCTCTTCTGTTTGTCTCAAATTTCCCTCTACTTTTTCTATTTTAAGGATACTTGACATTGAATTTAGGATCCACCCATAATTCAAGATTATCTCATTCAAGATCCTTAACTTAATTACATCAGAAAAGATCCCCCCTTTTTTTCCCAAATAAGGTAACATTTGCGAGTTCTAAGGATTTAAACTGGATATCTTTCGGAGGGTTACTTTCACCTTTTTTTTTAATCTAACAAAGTGAGAAAAAGCTCCTTGCATTACACTGATATGTAGACTCACCCTGGAGGCCCAGCAAGGTCCAACTTCAACATAGCTCTCTGCAGGAGAATGGGAGAATCAAAAGGATCTTACCTTCTCTTCTCTTGTTGATCTTTAGCCTATATGAATTTCCAAGTCCTTTTCCACAATAAAGCTTATTTCTTCAATGAGAACCATGTGTTGTTTGAGAATTAACAGTGGAGATCCAGAAGGGATACCTATTACACCACAACAATGCACTGTAACAGATTAGTTCAGGAGGCCCATTTTGAATGCTCATCACACACATATAATATGATACAAACTTACATTTCTAGAATAACATGACTGTGCGGTGCACAGACCTAGGAAAATGACATCCTAATAGAACCAGAATTCTTCAATGTTCTTAAATTGTCCCCTTTATCCCTGTCTGCTCATGAGGAAATCACCATTTCAAGTAGGTTGCAACCACCAATTCCACACTCTTCCTAATGCATAAAAACCTAGCAACAGCTGACTTCGTTATCTCTTTCATCTTACTTAGAAATAAAGAATCATGATTAAATCACATATATCCCAAATTATTTTTTCTTAGTGAATCATGCATGCATCTATTATAGTTATTTGTTTAAGTCAATACATTTTTGTTTAGGATTTTTACATTTGATTCCTTCTACTACCAATCACCACAGTTCCTTCAAAGTCAGAATCAAAATCTTCAAAAGAATTTTTGTTCAATCCACAGTTGTCACTGTCAGTCTAGAGTTCTTTAGGTTGGACTTCTTTGATCTCCACTTGGATATGCACATATCAAAATTCAAAAATTCCCCACCTGTAATCTTTGGGATCAAGTTTCTTTACTTTAGGGCCCTAGAATCCAAATTGTTGGAAGTACACTGGTTGCTATTTTGGCAAATCATCTAAAATTGTTATTCCTTCATTGTTTCGAGTATTGAAAAGTCTTGTGACTTCCACTCTACTCCATGAGCCTAGCAGAAAATATTACAGACCTCACTGTCACCACCACAACAAGCTTGCTGTGATGGAAGCATAACCTGTGTCTCAATACAGCCACATGCAGTTATTTTTATATATAGGCTATATGCTAAGCATAGAAAACAGAAGTTTAATAAAATAAATTAATAATTAATTATAACAAGATTATCCAAAATTATTTAAATGAAATTGAAGACTTGAAAGAAAATTTCTCAGAAGTCTGCATAATGTTTATTACAAAATGTGTTTTTGGGGTGCTTGGATGGCTCAGTCGGTTAAGCATCTGATTCTTGGTTTTGGTTCTGGTCACGATCTCAGGGTCCTGGGATCAAGCCCCACATCAGGCTCCATGGTCAGCCAGGAATCTGCTTGAGGATTTCTCTCCCTCTCATACTGCCCCTCCCCCACCTTGCATTTGCTCAAGCTCTTCCTAAAAATAAATAAATCTTTAAAAAACGTTTTATTATAAACTATGTTTTATTATAAAATGAGAGAGCCTATATTTTCTTAAAAAGAGTAAGAATCATGGGAAAGATAAGAGAAGAGAAGCATTTCGTTCTTTAGATTGGGATTAGCAATCTATGGCCATTGCCTATTTTTACATAATAGCCCACGGAAGAGTTTTGAAATTTCAAAATGGTTAGAATAATCAAAAGAAGACAATATCTTACAACACACGAACATCTTAGGAAATTTAAATTTTAGTGTCCATAAATAAGAGTTTCACCGAACACAACTACACTCTGTGGTACACCCATGGCTGCTCACATGCCCCAACAAGAGTTGAGTAGTTGTGACAGAGATGACACGGGCTCCAGAGCCCAAAATATTAACTTCCTGGCCCTTTATAGGAAAGTTTTTCCAACACCCAGGGTAGATGAGTGAACCAAAAAAAAAAAAAATTCCCCCAAACAAAATATAGCATGTGTCATACTTGTTATAGTCTCTGCCCCCCTACTGTTTCTATCTCTCTCTCTGTTTGAATTTCTTCCGTAGCCTTCAATGACTCACTAATGACTTTAGGAAAATGTTTAAAGTCCCAGGCCAGAAGTTCAAAACTCCTAAATCTAGCACTAACCAAATTTTCCCAGTTATACCTCCTATGTTATAAACAACCGAATCCTGACAAGCTGTTCCACTACTCGTCATCCCACACATCTAGAGCGTTTGCCATCGTACTCCTGCTACTGAAGGAAAGCCTACCCTCTGCCCTCCATCCTTGATGCAAAATCTTCCCTTTCTATTGGACCATTGTATTTCACTTCAGGACAGAGTAAATCTCTTCTCTCCTTTTTTTAATACTTTTCATTGAAGACATCCTGCCATGTATCATACTTATCTCATTTTTTTTTTTTTTCAATAAGGATTCCAGATGTTAAGTAGTATTTTGGAATATTTCCCCACTTTTACAATAGGCACCCCAATACACAAATTACTGCATCTCTCTCTTATAATTAGGGGCTACTTCTCCTATAACTTGGATTCTTTAACTACTCCTCACAGTGTTTTTCAAGTTATAAGTACTTGATTTCTTTTTATTGTATCTAGAATATTCTGAAACAAAAACAGTGATACATAAATCAATGCATATTTAAAAACAATGATTATATGAACCATATATTTATGTTTTTTAAATTTTTTTTAAAGATTTTATTTATATTTAATTATTTGACAGAGGTCGAGAGAGCGCACACACAAGCAGGCAGAGCAGTAGGCAGAGGGAGAGGGAGAAGCAGGCTCTCTGCTCAGTAGAGACATGGGGCTCTATCCCAGGACCCTGGAATCATGACCTGAGTCAAAGGCAGGCACTTATTTGAGCCACCCAGGTGCCCTATATTTATGTTTTAAATTTATGAAAGATATATGAGAAACTGAAAAAGGAGGGAAGAAGGGAGGGAGGGAGAGAGAGAGGTGCAAGGCATTTGAAAGCAACACTAGAAAATACCAACAAAGCCCCTGGTCTGACATCTGCGTACCAGCCCCAGTATCCAGCTCTCTGCTGAATGAAACGGTAGAATCAGTGCTGTGGCCATCTGTACCAATTAACTGAACACTAATGTTCTTGCTGCAGCTGATGACTGAGACCTCTGCAGCACAATAAAGTGCCCGGAAATTCTATTTGCCATTTTGTAGAAAGGGGTAGGAAATATTGATCAAGGCTATAACATAAGAGCTCATTCAATTCAAAGCAATACAGAGACATTAAGACAACAAATATTTTCAGCTAAAGAATAAAGGGGTTGGTTGTGCATCACATATGCATAATTATGAACAGTTGCTACCTTCCTAATTGGATGACTGGGAAAAGCTTTTTAGCTGTGGGCATCCAACTGCCAGGGTCAGAATTGTTCACTGTGTACACTGATATCTGACGAACAGTCTTCATACCCATAGCTCTTGCCATGTCTAAAAGTACTCACCTTTAGGCTTTCTAATAAGCCAATCAGCCTTAATTTACATTATGATGAGAAATGGGAAAGAAGCATGTTGCCAGTAAATGAGAAAGATAACTTTTTCCTTAAAACCTGTGACAAATTCAAATCAGCTAAATCACAAAAAAGGTCATCTTGTGTTATTTCCTGAAGCCACAGTCTCTGAATTTTTATCTACTAATTATATATAGTTCATACAAAACTGCTGACTTAATTTGGGTTCCAATGAATTTGGAGTTATGTATATTTGCACAAAAATATTTCATTTAACTCAGAATACAGGGCTGTCAGAATATTATGTAAGCTGATAAAAATATACTCTGGCATCATTGAAGCAACAACAGCCAAAGGAGCAACTGCCTTCGGAAATTGGAATGAGGCTAGTGATCCAGGGAAAGCACTGGTATTTTCATGGTCCTGTAGAACTGGTCTTCATTTTATCTGAAATTATCTGGATACTCCTAGTCAATTTCACACAGTCCATTGTGCAGCATATAGCTGCCTGTGTCAGCCATCCCACATTGGTTTTTTGTTTTAATAGCAGCTTTCTGTGACAAAGTGGATTTTATCCAAAAAATAGCTACCATATAGTAGGGAAAAATGCAACTCTCAGAGTAGGATGAAGAAGGCATTTCTTCCAATGCACTGCTACACTGAAAAAACTAGGTTAAGATTTAGCTTACCTCTCAGATAATGCACTGCAGCAAAATCAGCAGGGAATTTATGTCTGCCAGGATGTAGTTATAGTGACAGATATAGATACTGCAATCTGGTTTCTTTCTAATTGTTCTGTCATTCAAAACATTTGTGTGAAGATTAGGAAAGGAAAAAAAAAAGACGATACTTAAGTATGGGTAAGGCTGAGATAAAAAGTGAAAAGCATCCTTATCCCCCAGTTGCCTGTTTCCTACATTCTTGCCTTTGTGTCTATGAATTTCAATATTTGTTAAGTACAACTCTGTTGTGCTATAATAAGAGTGTCTCAAAATACAACGGACTAGAGCATGAGTCGAGCTTCCATGTTTGATGATGCTATTTCCCCAGGCAGCCGAGCTAACTGCACCTCATCTCGCCCCAGCATTAGCATTAGAGGGAAATATTAAGAGTTCCATCATTGCCTGAGAGGTGAAATACATCTTTGAAGGCTTCATAGAGGCTAGAGATAGAAATACTATAAAAACTTCACCAGAGAATTAAAAACACATTCCATATTTGTTTTTTGGGATTAAGAGTAAATGCCTGAAAGTCTGTTCTGATAGTAAGCTTCAACAAAACATTATCAGGCAATGGCGTTAGATATAATGAGGCATCATATTATTTTTCTAATTATAATTTGTTAAGCAAAAAACATGCAACGTACAAATATAACAGCAAAAGAATATAGCTAAATCTAAAACTAAGTTATTAGAGTAAGTTCTTCATTATTTGATATCCTACTAAATACAATTTTCATGAACAGCATGTGTACTAAAGCCCTATGTGATAGCGGTATAACAGCATGGGTAATTGGTCTCCTGCATCAGTATCTTAAAGCTATTAAAATTATTACGTATTTTTCAATTTCATGCAAAACTTCAAAGTCTCAAAATTAGAACATTTTCTGCCCTACTGTAAGGACCATGAGAGTATAAACTTTTTTTTTTTTTGTATTTGCCACTGAGAAAAATGAGTACCCAAAACAGTTCATGATAGAAAATAAGTGCTCAAAAAATATCTTTAAATAAATGTCACGGTAATTATTTTCAGAAATAACAATGACAAAAAGCATTTTTAAAATTTCTGTGCTTGCCAACCTTTTATTTTTTGCAATTTATAAAATAAATTCTGGCAATTTCTTTTAAGTGATTTTATTGTTGGTTATATTTCAAAGCATCACACTGATCTTTAAATTGGCAATTTGCTCTTGCGGGTTGAATTGCACACCCCTCGAATTCACATGTTGAAGTCTTAACCTTCTGCACCTCAGAATGTGACCTTATTTGGAGATAGGGTCGTCACAGAAGCAATCAAGGTACAATGTCATTAGGGTGGGCTTTGATCTAATATGGCCGGTATCCTTTTACAAAGGACAGACACACACATAGAATACCATGTGAAAATGAAAGCAGAGATCAGGGCAATGTCTCTATCGCCAAGAGACATCAGGAATTGCCAGTAAACCACAGGAAGCTGGAGGAGAAGCATGGAACAAATTCTCCCTCACAGCCCTTAGGAGGAACTAACCCTCCGACATCCTGACCTTGGACTTCTAGCCTCAGGGACCAAGACAACACATTTCTGTGGTGTAAGGCGCCCAGTTTGTGGTGCTTTGTTACAGCAGCCCTCGAACACTAATACTAATATTAGCAAACTAGGAACGCGCCTCAGGTTCATTTGGTGGTGCTTCCTCAGGAAATAGAATAATTATTATTTTTTTAAAACATCTTTTTTTAAAGATTTTATTTATTTGAGAGAGAGAGTGAGTGAGAGAAAGAGAGATGGAGCAGGGGAACAGCAGAGGGAGAGGGAGAAGCGGGCTCCTCACTGAGCAGGGAGCCCGATGTGGGGCTCAATCCCAGGACCCTGATATCATGACCTGAGCCGAAGGCAGACGCTTAATCGACTGAGCCACCCAGATGCCCAGAAATACAATAATTATTCACAGCATGCCATGAATATTATGTTGTTTAATAAGTCTTTATCCAAAGACTTGAAGCTATTGCTCATATTTGCCTTTTTACTGGTATTATTTAATACTTAAGTGCAAAACTTCACATAAACAGTAAGAATATAAATAATTTGGGGATTGTCTTATATACCATAAACCGTCTCTAGTAATGAGAATTTGTATTTTCTTTCACCTCAATTAGAATGAAAAGCCACCTCTCGAAGGTCATATCTCAGTCGGAGCATGTTTTTACGACCTCCTGCAATAAGTGAATGTACCGATGAAAATGGAAACCTCTAGATGCCCAGATACGGTCCTCTACACAGATGAAGAGTGATTTTTCTCCTCAACCAAAAGTTTATAAATTACATGTTACGCCGAAGTTCACACTTAGTCACTGATGCCAGTGAAACCTTGACTGCCTCTACAAAGAGCTATTCCAGTGATAAAGCAGTTTCTGCGGGCAACCTTGTAGCATTGTTACTGTTAAAATGGCTGCTAACTATCCAGATATGATTTACAGTGAATACTCTGATAAGAAAAAGTTCTCGATAGCTTGCGGGGTTTCTCCATGCTGCCCCGATAGNTGCCCTATAGCATTAGTGATTCTGGTTACAGTAGACGGGCAACTCCATCATCACATCCGTGTAACACCTCAGATTATTGTGGGATGTTCATGCCTTTGTTTTCTCTTTACCTAATACTGCATCACAGAAAAACAGAAAGATCTTAGAATTCCTCTTTCTCTTTTCTTTTTTGCTTCCTTTTCCTTTCTGACATTATTAATGCCTGCTATGTACAAGGAACTTGTTTAATATTTAACATTAGTGCACATATGAACAAACAGATTAGAGGGTGGCATGTAACAGAATCACAGGTAGAAACAGACTAACAGAAACGTAAGTGAAAAGAATCTCAGTTTATATACCCAGGCGTGGTACAGGTGTTGTTTTTTCCAGTATTGGAAGATGGATTCACATTTCTAAACTTTCTAATTGCAAAGTCCTAGCACTGTCTTGAATAGATACTTTCTTGAAGTTTTAAAGATTACCATAAGTTTATCTAATGAATGAAGACATTTTCTACTAAAGAATAATGTTTAATTGGGAGTGAGTCCTTCGCTTTTGGAATATTCCCAATTCACTGTAAAGAGAATTTCTTACTTGCAAAATGTAATACTGTTTTGATATTCAGCAAGCTACTTTCTCTCATACTACTATCAATGAATTTGAGATCAGTTTTGTACCTGGAAAATCAATAAAAAAGCATAAATGCATTTCACTAAGAAGACTACAAGAATGCTCCATGGCATATAAAAGGTACCTAAAGCCACTGTCTAAAGATCAAAATAACTCAATTGTTAATTTGTCATACTGTAGAAAGGAAGCATTCATAGTCTTTTGGTGTTGTTAATAATGTTGTCAATTACAATATTACGATCTTTCTTTGAACACCATAAAATGTGTACACAATGCGTACTTTACATATCATAAGTGGACTTTCAAAGAGCAGAAGAACACAAATCAACTCGGTAGAAAAACAAAGATCACTACTTAGGGCTAAACTTTAGGGCTCAAAGTTCCCACTGCTGAATGATTTTCTTATACACCTTTCTTAGCACTAAGAGTGCAGTGGCCCTATCCTTCTGCTAACCTCTGCTTCCAGGGCTTAAAAAAAGCCTAACTTAGAGTCTGTGTTCAATAAATTTATTTTTTCAATTAAATTGCATGAAATCAGTCACACATAATAACAAAGGTTTGAATGAATAAATGAATTTTGAATCAGTTAAAAAGTCCCACTTTGATTAATCTTAGCTTCATCAGTGCCATTAATATCACTTCAGTCAACTTAAAAAATAAAGATAATTGAATTAAGTTATATCAATATTAATGATTATTTTGTTTTAAAATAATTTAATTATATTTCATATGCACTAAAATCTTGTAATAAAAATGCTATGTGCCTTCAGTTGACAGACAATAATTTTTAATTTGAATAATGAACTTCCACTGCATTTATCTTGTCAGTTCATTTTCTGTGATAAATTTTTTGAAAGCGTAACAGTTATAAATGAGATAGACAACATGTACATTAAATTTTCTTATACATACAGATATTAACATTCAAGACATAAAGTCTCGATTATTTTTTTCATTATTGACTTTCAGAAACATGGAAGATTTTAACTGCATGGTAATACAAAGTGGGAAGGGCTGGTTCCTGAAGAAGTGCCTGGAGAATATAGCAATGGCATGAATGCATTTCAGGTTTACTGAACTGCCTGGAACAGCATTAGAATCAAACACACACAGATCTACCAGGAAGAGGCAGGGAGAGGTACAGCCATAAATCAGCCCTTGCAATTATTAAAAGATGATCACTAGAAATTTACAGAAGTTTGCAACTAGCTTTTGAAATACGAGATCTTCATTAGCATTTTAAACAGAATTCTAATATTCCTCCATTGCCATCACCATTAAGGAGGACTACTCAGAAAGAAAGCAGACAGTGGGCTGCACAGCTGTGCTTTAATGCAGACTGGGAAAGAAAAGAAGGACGAGGTGACCTCCCAAAGTTGCTTGCTAAAGTAAAATTTAACTCAACCTTGAAAAAAAAAATTTATTTTACAGCTTGCATCTTGTTAGCTTAATTGAGTTCCTCCTTTATTCCAGATAAGCAACAGAGCTCCTCTCCCTCTTTTTTCTATCAGTGAGTTTCAGAACTTTCAAGTTCCTATTTTATTGCTTATTAAATGTTTGTCAAATGAGAAGCTTGCTCAGGCCTGTTAATTGGTATGGCTTCCCATATCCTGTCACATTGACTTGGCCAGAAATGTAGCAAAATAAAGATCTGCTAATTAGTTGTGTGAGTCTGTTACAAGTGATTTCACAGTGCAAATGTGCACAGAAAACATTGAAAATGCTTTCAATTTTCTTCTTCCTTTTTTTGAAAATCTTGGTTTTAAAACCTATGCTTAATAGACACTAGTGACAAAAATATAATACAGTAATTTTATGAAGTTTTACCAAAATTGATGAGATTAAATACATAATAGGTTACTGAGGAGAATTTATATGATTTTAAAAAGATAGTAACTTAAGCAGAACTATGCAGAGATATATATATATTTTTAAAAACATAACAGCTATGTAAGGTGAATTCAAAAGCAATTCATTATGCGAAAAAATAAGAAGGGAAATGAAAAGCACTCCCAAGACCTCTGCAAACAATATTAATAATTGGAATAACAAAGGTTTAATTCCCAACTTTTTTCTGCAAAGATATAGTGAAATTAGTGATAATGCAGCAAAATGGAATGTGACCCAAAGATCCCTTGATTCAATGATCTCTTGCCAGTGTGTATGACTTCTCTGGGACAGAGGTTCCCAAAATTCTAGTCTCTGGCAACTGATGAGTCAATCACAGTGGGCATCAGTGTGTTGGAGAATCTAATTTTTTAATAAATAATTTCCTTTTATTTGAAATAGAAATATCTTTTGCATTTTCCTCCTTGATTAAAAAATGCATGTAATCTGCCATGCCTTCCTAGAACTGGAATCTAGGAAGAAAAAATACAGTAAGAAAAACCATTAGGCACTTACTGTATGTGAGGCACTGCTCTATGAACATTATTATTACTTTCTTAAAGATTTTATTTATTTATTTGAGAGAGAGAGCATGAGTGGGGTTAGGAGCAGAGGGGAGGATAACAGACAAGCAGACTCTGTACTGAGTGTGGAGCCCAACATGGGGCTCGCTCGATCCCAGGGCCCTGAGATCATGACCTGAGCTGAAACCAAGAGTTAGATGCTTAACCAACGGAACCACCCAGGGGCCCTAAGTATTACTATTTAATGTTTTACTAATCACATATTACTGATATAGAACCTAAAACTCAGAGAGGATAAATACGTTGTCCAAGGTCACACAGTAGAGTAGTATTTGAATCTATGTCTGCTTAACTCCAACGACGAGAGCTCATTTTATTGAGAATTTACTATATCCTAGGTGGCATTCTAAGAACTTTACGTACATAAACACATTAAATCCATATAAGAAACCAATGAGATAGCAATTATTATTGTTTCTACTTCACAGATGAGGAAACGGAGGCACAGGAAGGCCGGGATATGCCCACCTTTACACATTTAGTAGGGCCAGAGCCAACACATGAGCATAGGCAGTCTGGCTAAAGACTCCTCTCTGGGCCACTTTGCTCTCTAGCACTCATGTTTTTACTAGTGTAGCACAGTGGAACAATTGAAAATTTAAACTTTTTTGAGACTCAAATGCTTGTTACCAGGAACATTTGATACGGCTATAGGTAGAGCTGTCTATGCAGTGTAACTTAAGAGGCTCTGGAAAGACTCAAACTATATCAATCAGACTTTTAGTCCTACCTCCTAAGAAGGCTTCAGAATATAGCAGAGAAAAAATACAGGTTCTGGTGCTTATACCCACCCCCAAAAGTTGAGAAATGTCTTCCTTCGTCTCTTTCTGCCATAGCTCTACCTTAAATTAATTATAATTATTTTGTTTGATCACCTTTTAATATATACATCACTCAAATCTAAGAAGCTCAAAGACAGTGAGGGGAAAAGGGAACTAGATTACAAGACTTTATATTATTTCATTAAACTATCAACAGTTACTGCTTTCCTCATTCTCCAAATTCTGTAAGTGGGTATTTTTACTTTCTGCATTTTACAAATTGTAAAATTAAATACCAAAGCGTTAGATAATTTACTAAAGTTATTGATTAGAATAAAAGAGATTAGGCACCCAAACCTGTTTCTTCTATTATACCCAGAAGCCTTCTGAAATGGAGGCAGGACTACCAGCCCGATTCAGGTACGAAATGAGTACGAACAGATAATTTTCTTTTCATGTGACAGTGAAATCTTTAACATAATAGGAACTTTGATGCTTATAGAGCAGGAGATAACTTTAAAAGCAAGCATAATACAGGTTATGAAGTATTTATTCTCCCATTTAAGATTTGTGTTTACTGAAATTATTTTGTTCAGTGATGGTGTTGCTTAGTTGTATTACTGCCTTTGCATTTTACATCATCTCATTTAAATTTCACAAAAGTTTTGCAGAAAAAACCACAATGTAATATTATACTATGTTTACAAATGCCCGGTCTGGGCTGTGTGAAGGGACCCTCTGCGATGATGATAATGTGTATGGACTGATGCAGATTTGGGCTACACATGGGTATGCATTCGTCAAAAATTTTATACATTTACACTTAAGATTAATGCATTTGCCTATAAAACTTAACTTCAAAAGAGTGAAAACTACCTATAAATAAAGACTATGTTTTAAATAATGATATACATGTGAGAGCATTTAAGGGGAAATGTATTTAAGTCTGCTACTTACTTTGTATATAAAATATCATGAATTGATGGATGGATTGAGGAAGGAATAGACAAATCTGTGACAAAACAAGCATAGCAAAATGTTAATGATATCTCGGTGATGAACAGGGGGATGGTCATTATCAAATGCCTATAATTTTTCTATATATTTAAATTTTTTTGCAGAAAAATGTGGGGAATCCCACTCTTTAATGTGAGAAAATTTAGCATGAGATTTCTCTACTTAAACATTTATCATCAAATTTTACCCTCAGATGATTGAGATTTGTGATTTCTCAGGAAAATTCTTATGCAATGTCTGTCCGGGTTCTCTCCTGGTGCTATTTATACAACAAATACTGTTGGCTCCTCCTGTTTAAGCAGCATTCCAGGTGCTGCAGACAGGGGAACTCGAGCGGGCTGGCCTGCATAGAACTGACGATCTAGGGCAGGGGACAAATGTTCATATAGGTGCTATGATAAGAGCATGGAGGATGACCGCCTACTCCATAAGACCTCACCTGCTGACACCTTCAGGAAAGCCTGCCTGGAAGGAGTCTCTGGTCTGAGATGTGCAGTATGAGTAGGAATTTACATGAACAAAGAGAACATGTGTGAAGAGCTGCAGAACTTGAGGAAGCACGGAATAGTTGAGGCACTGAAAGAAAGTCAAAGTGACTGGACTGGCAGAGAGCAAGAGGAAAAGATCTGCCGGAGGGAGCTGGAGAAGTGAGTGGGGGTCTGGCCCTTAGGCAGTTCTGGCTATCAGTTTACACTGCCATATCTGATACTTAAACAGATGACCTCTGAGCATTTACTATCCAGAGAGATTCCATGGGATTCTGGGAAAATGGTACCACAATGAGTCCATGTGGCTCAGACCCCTCCAACCCCAGTTTAATAATTCATTACTTCTACAGAGATAAGCCGTTTCTGGGTGTAAAGGTGGTGGTGTAGAGGGTTCAAGTGAGAATTTTTGCTCTGCCAGAATCCAGGATGGCAAGAGCTAGTAAGCGATTTTCATTCCTCCTATTCCCAGACCTTGAAATGAGGGAGAAGACTTGCATTGAGAATTCTGAAGTAAGGATTAGTGTGAGCTTGAGAGAGAGAGAGAGAGAGAATATCAATGAATGAGAGTCTATTTCACATGAGAATTTGTGGACCCCCGAGGGAAAGCCTCCACTCACCTCCACTCTGCCTTTGGGAAACTAGGAAAAGCCGTCTACTTTAAAGGGATGATTAGAAACAAAGCATGTCCTCTGGGCAGACAGCTTGGTAGCCAGATGGTGCCGATTGTGCAGAAAACTATGTACCCCTTTGTCCAGGAGGACACAGCCCCGTCGTCATGTGCAGTCGGGGAGCAGAACAAGAGCTGGACTTTGGCCTGAACTTTTTTTTTCTTTGCAAAACTGATTATAAGTTGCCATCTTGCCCTTAGTGGAAAAGAAGCTAAATATCCATCCATGAGTGTCTTTTGGGGGGATCTGGCTATAAGAAAGCGGCAGAGAGCTGAAAAGGTCAGCAGAGTCAACCTAAATTGTGAAGGCTAGAGGGTGACACCTTTTGCAGCTGAATCCATGCCAGAGAAATGGCAATTTGCAGGTCTATAGGCAGCTGGCCCCCAGGGAGAGATGCTGGTCCTGCCTTTACTTAAAAGATCCCCTCCTGCATAAAGTATCTCAGCAGTGAAGCATGAACCCCAGTGAGGAAGCCAACGCAGGAAGTGAGCAGGCAGACAAACCATAAGGGGTGCTTCAAACAGAATGTAACTATATGATGAGACAGTTAACACCTTGAACAAAAAAAGAGTAACAAGGGCATTTACTCAATTATGGTATTAAACAACAACAACAAAAACCTTCTGAAAGTTGAAAACATTGCTTTAGAATTAAAATATTCTAGTGACAAAAAAAATATTCTAGAGATGAATTGAAGGAAAAGATGGTCATGTTTGAGACCTGATTTATAGATGTGAGAGACTGAGAATCTGAGGTGGAAATCATGAAGGGAAAGATTTTGCAGGCAGAATTGAGAAATAAATTCACAAAAATAAAAAGCAAGTGATGGAGGAGAGATAACACTTAACCAAAAAAACCCAAGAATAGATAAAAACATTTAACATGGCAAAGGGGAAATTCTGCGATGGCAAAATGCTTAATTTATGAAGACTATAAACTCTATAACAAATAAACAACAGCTTATTAACATATTAATCCAAATACTATTATAAATGCAGTTAGAACAGGATAAATATAAAATAGTGGGAACATTTTAATAACTGTTCCAAAATTTGACAGAACTAGCAGCTAAAAATAAGCACGGATCTAGAGGAATCGAATAAATAAAATCACCAAACTCTACTTAGTAAATCAATAAAATAAAGAATATTCATTTTGGTTTGCCATGAAAATATGCCAATTTTTTAAAAAAGACTATGTACTTAGCACAAATAACTACTAAAAATTTAAAAAGTAAAGCCATGTTCACAAGCATACTCCAAAAGTTTAGAAATAAAAAATAAATGTTAACTTCAAACACCCTGACTCTTTGAAAATTAAGAAACATAATCTTAAATATATTTGTTCAAAGAATAAATTAAAAAACTGAAATAATTGAAATTACACATTATCTAGAAACAATGAGGATAAAATACTTAATCAAAATATTGATTATATAGCAAACTACACCTTCAAAACCATGTCTAAAACATTAAAGGCATATTAAAGAAAACAACTACTCAAATTTAAGATTCTTTTTAAAGTGTACACAAAAGGAAATCAAAGAAAGTAAGAAAGAAGAAATGATAAACTAAAATTAAAGAAATACAAAAACAAAAGGCCCCCAAAAAAGCTGCTTCTTTGGTTCTATCTTATTACATTTTTATTTTATATATTTATTGTTTATATTTGATTTATTTTATATATCTTAGTCTATATTATTATTATCCCAATAAAGTAGATATAAAAGGAAACAAAAAACCTAGGGGGCAAAGCATCCAAAATCAAAAATGCAAAGGATCTCTGGCAACAATACATAATCCACTCACAACATCCTTTAAGAATATCTGCCCAGAGCTGGGTTGTAAAATTCCATGGTCATGCTAACCTCTCTCCATTGACTTCACTACTGGGGGGACTGATCTGGGCACTGAGCATATTAGCATCCTTTAGGAGACCTGAGGTTAAGGAGAATCCCTACATTTTTGCCTTTCAGGGATTTTCCCCAAATTCTTCCAAGCTTAGAAATCATCTTAACAAACTAAAAATTGGGGGGGGGGTGCCTGGGTGGTGCAGTCATTAACCATCTGCCTTTGGCTCAGGGCGTGATCCCGGGGTTCTGGGATCAAGTCCCACATCAGGCTCCTAGCTGTCTCTCTCTGTCAAATAAATAAATAAAATCGTAAAAAAAAAACTAAACTAAACTAAAAACTGAGTAACTGTACATGGCCTTAAATTTAATTTTGAGAATGAATACTTTATCTTTCTAATACCTTGTGATGCAGCAAGTGCCTTGCCTTTTAAAGAGTTGCTACTAATACCTTAATCTGTAGAAAATGTATGAGTTTTTCAAAATGCGTTTCACAAGTATTTTCTCATTTCATCTTGACAGCAGCCTTGTGAACCAGGCAACAGCCTTGGAACCCCAATTTTTATTTTTCAAAGGGAAAAAACTGACCCAGCAGAAACTGAAATCTGGAGATTCTTTTTCAGTCATAGCACACTTCACCTCACTTCCTTTTTTCCCCTACTTCCTCATTCTTTAATTTTTTAAAAAGTCAATTGTAGTTTATTCATAGAGTAGAATAAAATGCACAGCAATTAAAATGAACAAGATCTGTAAGAATCAATAGGGATAGCTTTCTTTTTTTAAAAAAAAAAATTTTGTTATGCTCAGTTAGCCAGCATACAGTACATCATTAGTTTGTGATGTAGTGTTCCATGATTCATTAGTTGCATGTCACATCCAGTGCTCATCACAACACATGCTCTCCTTAATACCCATCACTCTGTTACCCCCTCCCCCCACTCCCCTCCTCTCTGAAACCCCCAGTCTGTTTCCCGGAGTCCATAGTCTCTCATGGTTCATCTCCCTCTCTGATTTCTCCCCCTTCGGTTTTCCCTCCCTTCCCCTATGGTCCTCCGTGCTACTGCTTATGTTTCACATATGAGTGAAACCGTGTAATAATTGTCTTTCTCTGCTTGACTTATTTCACTTAGCGTAATCCCCTCCAGTTCCATCTATGGTGATGTAAATCATGGGTATTCATCCTTTCTGGGGGCTGAATAATATTCCATTGTGTATATGAACCATATCTTCTTTATCTATTCATCTGTTGAAGGGCATCTCGGCTCCTTTCTCAATTTGGCTATTGTTGACATTGCTGCTATGAACATTGGGGTGCATGTGCCCTTTCTTTTCACTTCCTCTGTATCTTTGGGGTAAATACCTAGTAGTCCAATTGCTGGGTCATAGGGTAGCTCTATTTTTAACATCTTGAGGAACCTCCACACTGTTTTCCAGAGTGGCTGCACCAGCTTACATTCCCACCAACAGTACAAGAGGGTTCCCCTTTCTCCATATCCTCGCCAACATTTGTTGTTTTCTGTTTTGTTAATTTTTGCCATTCTAATTGGGTGTAAGGTGGTATCTCATTGTGGTTTTGATTTGTATTTCCCTGATGGCTAGTGATGTTGAGCATTTTTTTCATGCGTCTGTTAGCCGTTTGTATGTCTTCTTTGAAGGAGATGTTCATGTCTTCTGCCCATTTTTTGACTGGGTTACTTGTTTTTTGAGTGTTGAGTTTGAGAAGTTCTTTATATATCTTGGATATCAGCCCTTTATCTGTAATGTCATTTGCAAGTATCTTCTCCCATTCCGTGGGCTGCCTGTTAGTTTTTTTGACTGTTTCCTTGGCTGTGCAGAAGCTTTTTATCTTGATGAAGTCCCAAAAGTTCATTTTTGCTTTTGTTTCACTTGCCTTTGGAAACATGTCTTGAAAGAATTCGCTGTGGCCAGTGTCGAAGAGGTTACTGCCTGTGTTCTCCTCTAGAATTTTGATGGATTCCTGTCTCACATCAAGGTCTTCCATCTATTTTGAGTTTATCTTTGTGTATAGTGTAAGGGAATGGTCCAGTTTCATTCTTCTATATAAAGCTGTGTCATTCTTAGTGTAACCATGCAGGTCTTTAGAGGCTATCCCTGCCACTTACAGCATGACTTATAATCAAGCCATATATATTCGACCATATGTGCCTTATATAGGTTATTTTATCCTGTAATGATTTGCAAGTTGCTTCCAAATTCCCAATTTCATAACAATGATAAATGTAATTCTCACTCTGTGCTTTCTAATTAAATCACAACCTCTGTTTTTTTTTTTTTTTAAAGATTTTATTTATTTATTTGACAGAGAGAGAGACAGCCAGCGAGAGAGGGAACACAAGCAGGGGGAGCGGGAGAGGAAGAAGCAGGCTCATAGCGGAAGAGCCTGATGTGGGGCTCGATCCCACAACACCGGGATCACGCCCTGAGCCGAAGGCAGACGCTTAACCGCTGTGCCACCCAGGCGCCCCCACAACCTCTGTTCTAACTCATCTCTCTTCATTTCACATTTTGCCCTCTACACATAAACTTAGAATTTCTTGCTATTGATTTATCACATGAATTATTTCTTGCAAGCTGATTTATCACTTTTTAAGACCACACTCTCTGCTTATCTACCCTGCTCCCAATTTTTTCAGTAAGATAAACACAAACAAGAAAGGATGAGAGAAACAGAGACAGAGAGAAATAAGAAGGAAAAACAAAAGAAAGGAGGAAGTAAAACTCTTAACAAAGCCTTCTCTTGATCTCTCAGATGAAGTCAATTGCTCCATCCTGTGGGCTAAACACATTTCTAAAATATCTTTGCAACAGAATTTTTATTTTATAATCTCTTTTTTCTTGAGTTACTCAGTAAGTTTGTTAAAGGAATACTTATAGCCACCAACCCAAACCGTGGAAGTCACAAAGTTTACAAACTTTTGAACCATCAATCTGTGTGTAATGAGGGTAGATTTTTCTAGGATCTTGGCTGTAAGGAAATCTTGAGCTGGTTCTGATTAGCACCAACTATATACTAATTCCAAATACCAGTGAAGAGGAAGAACCCCATCCCTCACCTCACATCTCCCCATGGATCGGGGATGGAGATACCATAAAAATGCCCTGGAGTCTGAAGCTGGGAGACAATCCAGAGTGGATATATTTTTGAGGCCATTCTTGCTAGACAATTCCAGGTAACATAAAGGCAGCTCTAGACGTGCTACTTCCCTAGAAAGACATCAACACAGATTTCAATTTCATACTATTTGGGTGGGATTGCAAACGGAGGAATTTAAGAAGAACACTGAACAAAAGCTTGGAAGACAGAAAAGCCCGGGTAGATTTGGAGAGTAAAAAGATTCTAACTGCATGAAAGAGAAAGATATTTAATGGGGATAATTTCTACTAGCGAAGATAAAAATGATAGATCAGGAAGGGCTATGAATGTTATGAAATAGCACGTTAGTAGGGGGCTGACAAAATTGCAGCCATTCTTTATGAAGATTATTTAAAAAGTAACATGAAGACACAGAGAAAAACCAATTATGAAGTTACTATAATAAAACAGCTAAGAGAAACTAGGACAGTTACTAGAAGAATAGAAAAACAAAGATATGTATGAGAAATATTCCAAAGATGGCCCCCAGTGGTTTTACAACAACTCCATATAATTACAATCGAATTCCCTTGTATGGCAAAGGAAGTTCCAAAAGAGGTAGGTCTTCACTTTCTTAACCAAAGACCTTCGTTGAATATTCCTGATTAGAAATCTATCACTATTGGAAAGCTGTCAGAATCAGTGGTATGCTCTCTGATTTCCAAGTTCAGCAAGTAACACACCTTTATACATATAATCACCTATTAAAGAATAGACCTATTAACTCAATAAATATTTATCAACTATTTATTACATGCTAACACAGTTTTGTAGACTCTGGGGATATAGCAGCAGTGAGCAAAACAATTATTTTGTGAAATCAAGTAGTGTACTATCTAGGAGAGCAATATAGATAATACATTAATATACACATCAAATAAAATAGACTGGATGATGATAAGAACTTGTGATCACTATCCAATAGATAAGAACTATGGAAAAAATAAAGCAGGAAAAGGGGATAGCGCACGTGGGGGAGGTGGGGAGTCACTATTTCAAACAGGGCGGCTAGAGAAGGCTTCAGTGAAAGACGACCATTAAGTAAGGACTTGAAGGAAAGGAGGAAGTGAACTATGTGGGTGCAGGGGACAAAGGAGTTCCAATAAAGGGACCACCCAGTACGAAGACCCTGGGACAGAAGTGGATCTACCACATTCAAATAAGTACAGAGAGAACAATATGGCTGAAGAAAGGAGGGTAGGAAAAATATTAGTAGGAGGTGGGCTTAGAGAAATCTTGGTTCCAAATTATGTAGGACACTGTGGGTCACTTTAAAGCTTGGGGCTCAGCTTTTATTCTGGTGGAGAAGAGATACATTAGAGGGTTTTGAGCAGAGGAGTGACTGGATGTGGCTTAAGTTCTAAAAGGATGATTATGCCTCCTGGATTATCGGTAGTGGGGTGCAAAGCGGGGAGATCAGCTGGGAGGTTATTGCAAGGATAGGGTAATAAAGCGATGCCATTGGCATTAACCAGGGAAATAGTGGTGGAGGTGATGAGAAGAGGTCCAGTTCTGTATCTCTGTTGGATGATAGAAAAAATGCAAATCTCCTTAGCCCCAGTTATTTGTGAGCAACGTTCTTTCAGTTATAAAAGTATAAAGGTATAAAAATGAATATTTGGGCCTTAAAACGAATTTAAAAATTAATTTTAAGATAGATTTTTGGGTCCCATTCAGTGCTCCAGTTTCTAGATTTGTTAAGTTTGCTCCCTAAACATAGACTAAAACTGGCTAAATTGATATGTGCAAATTAATCAGTAAGGCAGCTCCCTTATCTAGGGATACTCCAACATTCATGTGTATATTCCAAGCTTTTCCAGCTGGTTCATCCTGTATCCTTAGAACTCTCTTTTGTCTGTGTTTCACATTTAGTACATATGTATTTAACTGAAATATGTAAAGAAAATGACAGATTGTCTGACATTTAAAGGAATAGGGTCTGTTCTAAAAGTTGCTGAAATGCAAAACCAATTTTTAACTTAAAATAAATCTTGCCAAGAGGGTAATATCAAAACTATGTAGGGGTGCCTGGATGGCTCAGTCGGTTAAGCCATTTACTCTTGATTTTGGTTCAGGTCATAATCTCAGGGTCTTGAGATCGAGCCCTGCATTGAGCTCCATGCTGGGTGTGGAGCCTGCTTAAGATTTTCTCTCTGCCATACCCCCCTCCCCCTCCCTCTTTAAATAATAATATAATTTAAATTTTAATTTATATAATTTAATACTTATATAATTTAGATTTCTTTAAATAAAATAAATCCCTCTCCTAAAACTAAATAGCCAAAAAAACCATAAACAAAAACCCAAGCAATCTGATTTTAAAGTGGGCAGATCTGAATATATCTTTTTCCAAAGACATAACAGATGGCCAACAGGCCCATGAAAAGATGTCCAACATCACTAATCATCAAGGACATGCCAATCAAACTAATCAAACTCCTCAAACTAATATGTTACGTGTTGATTATACTTCAATAAAAAAAAATAAAGCTTGTTGATGTCACTGATATGAACTGCACATTGTGATACATGAACAGCAAGCACACATACTTAAAGAGATGACTAATTCTGTACCACTTCTGGGCTTAACCAAGAAAAAGATTAAGAAACATTAATATTTATAAGGCTAATTTTAAAGTACAATATTAATATGTATGTATTTTTACATAAAGTAAAAATCTAATAATATGTAACTGTCTCACTGACTTCAGTTGTATACTTCACTCAAAGGAACAGCTAAGGGACCCTCTTGTGCTGATGAATACCAAGGACGTGAGCAGATTTATTAAATGAAAGCACATACTTGCGTTTCAGTTCCAGGTACCAGAGTAAGCACCCTCCATCATGTCTTCCCCTCTGAATGCAGCTATAAAATCTGGGCAGAAGGTACGAAATTGCTATTTGAGGACTCCGAAAATTCAGTAGTAGCAGGTAGATGCGTGAAGGAGATGGCAATTTGAAATATCAAGGAATCAGTGGTGAGTCCATCACTTTTCTTTTTCTCCAGTGTGCGCAGCCTAAAGTCAGGTCGCCCCCAACCTGGAAGTGGGCACTGGGGTGCAGACAGAGAGCTCTGGCAGAAGTTCTCTAGTCCTGATTCCAAACAGTCCTGTAGGTGTGGCTGTACCACCAGCATGGGGCCCCGTAGGAACCCAAATTATCAGAGCAGATTCTCCCGTCCTATCAGTACAACCGTGGTCCCAAAAGCATGGGCTGAATTGTCTTTGCAATTTTTCTTTGCAATTTTTTCTTAGCCTCTGATGTTGGCAAAGCCAGAGTGGGGCAACTGAAGCCCCAGCTTTCTGGCAAAAGGGCCGAAAAGGGAAACCCTAGGGAACCAGAAAGTCCTGGGGAAATTGCAGAGGACTCAAGAAAGCAAACCCATAAAGCTATTTATAAAAATCCTGGGCTCCTTTCCCAGAGCTGTACATGCATGATTCTGATCCTAGTCAGCAAACCAAGTCTTTGAGAACTGAACTAATAGGAAACCTCCCTGGCCCGTAAGGGTCACTGAGGGAATAGCTCTGCACAGGCTTTAACTGAACTGACATTGAAACCACACTCAAAGTAAACCCCAACTAAGCTAGCATTTTTTTATACAAATACGGGATCATATTTTGCTGTATACTTTGCAAAAATAAAAAATACTTTCTTAATGGTGAATAGCAAAGGCTCACAGTGTAGTTACTCTGTGACAATGAGGCTGCTATTATGGGGAATGATTTACTCTGTGACTATAGTAGTTCATAATGTTCACCTCTGATCTGTTAAAATGTTCACTTTTCCTCATTTATTTTTAGATAAAAATGCATACTATTTAAGCAATATTAGAAAATGTATATATGTCCAAGAAAAGGAAAAATTATGTAAAGATTTCTCACCCATTTGCTTCCAGTCTTATTTTTTCTGTACAAAAGTTTTGCTTACTGTATTTTTTCTAAAAATTATTTTTACATCAAAGACCACTTATAAGTATTTTCTGGTTGAAGTTATTTTTATTTTAGATATAATGCCTGTAGAGTATTACATACAGGTTGTTCCCATTTCAAGTAGTAATGCAGGGAAAATTTTTTTTGCAAATATTTTTTCATATTTGTGGCTCTCTTTACCAAGAGATTTATTGAGGCATAATTGACATGCAGTAAATTGCACATAAAGTGTACAATTTGGTAAGTTTGTACATATGTATACTCTTTTTGTAACACCACCACAATCAAGATGGTGAATATACATACATTAGCCCTCAAACAGTCCCTTTTTAATGCTACCCTCCTGTCCCTCAACCCCTTCCCTGCCTGCTGATACGATAGATTAGTTTGCGTTTTCGGGAGTGCAGGTATATTTCAAAATAATTTACAAAATACAATTTATCATGACATCTATTCTCAGATTGGGAATTAAGTGGTTGATATTATCAAAGTTGTTTTCAAAGAGTCTCTATCAACTCACTTCTCCAGCAACATGTACAAAAAAGTTTGTTTTTGCACACCTTTGCCAAAACTGTTATAGTAAACTTATTGAACTTTTCTGTTCTAAAGGGAAAAAAAGAAAGTTGTTTTGCTCTTGTTTTCATTTATTTTCATTGGATTAAGAGTGAAGAGAGAATTTGTTTCATATGTATTGGTAACAGATGTTTATACTTGTAAAAATTCCTTGTTCCTGTCATTTGTTTAGTTTTGTACGGGGATGTACATTTTTTAAATTAATAAGAGCATTTTTTATTTTACAAAATTTAGCTCTTTGCTGTTATAGATGTTTTAACTGCTTTTTAAAAATCATTTTGTTTTTTTCTCCTGACAGAATAAAAATTCTAAAATTAGCATATAATAAAGTCATCATATCAATTCACTGGGAACAAAAGATGAATTTTTTTCATAAGAAGTTTGAGGGTAACTGGCATTCATTTATAAGCAAGTAAATAAACAAGCAGGAAAAGTTCATTCCATAACTACATGGCATCCCCCAAATAAAGTCCAAATGAATCCCCCCCCAAAAAAATCACAAGTGTACTGGAAGAACATTGGTATATGTGCCTATAATCACAGAGTAGAAGGTTAATCTAAGAAAAAACACAAAAGTCATATGATAAACCATGCTTATATAAATATTGAATATTTCTGTTTTCAAAAATACTTATAATTTTTAGGTAATCCAAACATGCAGTTCATAAATTTGACTAGATCTGGTTATACAAAAATTTACACATACACACAGAGCTATTTTCCTATAATTATTATATTCTATTTATTCTGCTTGTATATTTAAATGGGATTTTTATAATAAATTACAGCAATATATTTTGTGATTAAATCAATATTTACAAAATAAATGATGACTTCACTCTTAGAACATATTATATACTCTGAAAAAAATAATAATTTTAACCAGAGAAAAGCTGATCATTCATGTATTTTCAAGAATTCCTACAAAGCTCTTTTTACTGCTGCTAGAACTATCTTCCAAGGAAGATATTGTTTGACAAATTAATAAGTGAGAAGAGTCAACTAATATTCAAAGCAGAGGTGATAGGTAAGCATATATACATTTAAAATTTTTCAATAGTAAATTTAAGATGTGAAATTTATTAATGTTTTATCTCAAATATGTTTTCAAAAATATATTCAGTTTTAAATTAGAATATTACATTAAAATTTTGTCATTTTCAAAATACCTAATGGTACTAAATTAAATTTCACTAAAAAAATTGTCAATGTCTGAAACACCTGGCTGGGAATGACTTATGAATATTTCAGGATATTCTATTAATCACATACCTATTTTCATCATGTATGTCCTATAAATAGTAATCAAAGTAAGCACAACTTGATACATTTGGCATGGAAAGTCTAGCTAATCAAACCATTTAAAGTCACTTTCACTATTTCTTTAAAAATGCTAACATCTTATTTTGATGTGTAGACTAAAGGGGTGTTAAAGTGCTTAAATTATTATCACAACTAACATTATGATATGTGGTCCAAATTTAATTAATATTAAGCCCACCATACTCTGGCTATAACTTCATTGATTATTCTTGTCCATACTAAGTGGAGAGACTAAAAGACAGCGCTCTTTCTTGTTTTGTTTCGTTTTTTGCTTTAGAGAGAGAGAGCACATGGGTGTACCCATGAGCTGCAGAGGGAAGGGGCAGAGGGAGAGGGAGAGAGAAAATCTTAAGCCGACGCTGCCTGCGCTCATGACCCTGAGATCATGACCTGAGCCCAAATCAAGAGTGTGACGCTTAACCGACTGAGCCACCCATGTGCCCCTAGAAGACAGTGCTTTTAAAATTGCTTGAAAGAGTTAGGAAAAGCTTCATGATGAAATCATTAGAGGCATTGTATGTTCCAGGAAACTTGACTCTCTCAATAGTACTTCCGGTTATGAGAGGATGAAAAGAGCAGCATATTTGGTAGAGTGGTGGAGTGAGGCTGTATTATTCACAAGGGCTGCAATGAAGGCTCTGAGTGCAAAGCAGAAAAAAAAAAAAAAAGAAACAGAAAAAACAAACAAGTTTTGATTTTTTAACTATAAGGCCAATATATCTTAACTTTTTAAAAACCATGTTCTTTATTTTTTAAGGCTGAATAATATTTCACTGTATATACCACATTTTATCTATTTGTATGTAGATGGATATCGAGATTGTTTCCACATCTTAGCTATTGTGAATTATGCCGCAATGAACATGAGAGTGCTGATATCTTTTTGAAATCCTGATTTCAATTATTTTGAATAAATACCCAGAAGTGGGGATGCTGAATTATATGGTAGTCCCATGTTTAATTTTTTGAAGAACCTCCATACACTTTTCAAGAGTGGTGGTTCTATTTTACGTTCCTACCAACAGTATACAGGGTTCCAATTTTCCCACATCTTCACCAACACTTGCTGTCTTCTGTTTGTTAGTTTTTAATATAGCCATCCCAAGGAAATTCTGCAGTATGTAACAACACGGATGAATCTTGAGGACATTACGCTAAGTGAAATAAGCCAGTCACACAAAGACGTATATTACATGATTCCACTTACATGAAATATATAAAGTAGTCAGTCATAGAATTAGTGAGTAGAATGGTGGTTGCCAAGGGTTGGGAGGGAAGGGAGAAAAAGAGAGTTACTAATTCATCAACATAAAGTTTTAGGTAAGCAAGATGATTAAATTGTAGAGATGCACAGTACAACACTGTCTAGATAGTCAACAATACTATATGGTACACTTCAAATTTTACTTATTTTTTTAAAGATTTAATTTATTTATTTGACAGAGAGAGAGAGAGAGCACTAATAGGAGGAGCAGCAGAGGGAGAGGGAGAAGCAAACTCCCCGCTGAGCAGGGAGCCCAACGTAAGGCTCGATCCCAGGACCCCGAGATCATGACTTGAGCTGAAGGCAGACGCTTAATTGACTGAGCCACCCAGGTGCCCCACACTTAAAATTTTATTAAGAACATTACTGCCACTAAATATTTTTATCACAATAAAATTAATTTAGAATTAAGAAAAGAAAAAAAAAGGAAGAAAAAACCCCTGTTTCCTTTTGTTTTGTTTTGTTTGCCCATCTTCTACATTTCTCTGCCAGGCAAAAAATAATTTTTTTTCAGTAGTTTGTATGAAGAAAACAATAGGTGCACTGAACTTGCTTTTTTATGTTATATATTGCCAACTCCACCCTCTGATTTCCTGGGGATGAGACACTTCTCTCCATCTCCCAGAGTTAAGAATCTTTGCTACAGCCTTGGGGACATCATCGTTTGTTGAACAGGTATTAGGTATCACTACGTACATTTCACCAAGGATTTTGAAGAGGACAGAAATATGAGCAGACAGGCGTGGTCGGCATATTTCTCTGGCAGCACTTGATGGGAGGACTACAAGGAAGATCATTAACTGTCACAGGTTCACAGAAGAGAAGAAAGAAACAATATGGAAAATACCAGCAATACAAATATGTAAGATACTATGGAAGAAGTAGCTGTGATTGAGGATGTTAAAACTGAAAGTCTTGGTCTGGGTATTCAAAATAAAACTCCGAGAGCACGTGTGTTGACGGTAAAACCATGCTGGGTCTCCACGAGCAGATGAGTTTCTGAGTGTCATCATATTGCACTTTCTGTGTTACTGGGCTGCATACAAGTTGGTAACACTGGGTACAGGGAGAAGGAATATAGGTCTTGATTACTATTTCCGGTTAGCTCTCACAACCCCCTATACGAAGATTAACATTTTATGCCTAATCTGGTTTAACTGGAAATGTATCATCTTACATGAATGGAAGACCTCATCTGTGTTCCCTGTCCTTCTTAAATGATTGCCTCCATTCTTACTTTATAGGGCCAGACCTCAGAGCTCAGCAGTGACTTGAAAAGGGAGCATAAATGGAAGAATAGAGAGGGCTTCGCCGGCTGGATGTAGAAAAGGTAGTAGGTTCATAGGTTAGCAATTGTCCCCTGGTCTTCCATTGCCTGAAGAATAGCCTATCTCCACAATTATTTCTTGAGGCTTCATCTTTTCCTTTACTGTATTGTTTATCTTTAAGGACGACTTTGCCATTCATTTGGAAACCATGTGATCACCAGGCAGCATACTGAGGCAATGAGAAGCACTGAAGATTGACTCTCTCATACCTAAACTTGTTACCTGTTGGTTTTTCTACAGCCTAGGAAGTTAAATAGGAAATGATATTTACCTGGACTAGAGTCTGGTTTATGTATTTCTATTATAAACCCTTTGGAAGGCTATTAAATATGTTCATTAAATTTATTAAGGTACAAAGCAAGCAAAAGCTTTATATGCTTTTGGTTTATAGTTTTTTTAAAAAAAAGGTTTTCCATTTTATATTATCTTAAATTGGTTGATCTATATTTCTTTTAGATTTTTTTTCATTCACACAAGAAAAATGGTGCTATATTTTAAAGTATACATAGAAATAAAATGCACTGGAGCAATATCACAAATCTGTATAATAACTTTGGGTGATATACTACTTTTAATTTCCCTTAAAATCATATTGAGCTACTTTAGAATATATAATATTGATAAGTTTGCTTAAAGGACAGAAAGAAGTCATATAGGGGAAAGTACCTTGCCACATGAAGTCTTTGTTCTAATTTCAGTGATTCTACATATAGATGCTTAAAAAGAAACTTAGAGATCCATGTTAACTTCTCGTAGCCTTGATTCTTCCATGTATAAAGTGAGAGTGATAATGGTACTTCAAAAAGCATAGCTATTATGTTCTTTTCTACATTTTCTTTGGTAGGAGAACACGTGTAAAAGTGACAACTGAAAATCAGTGAATTAGCTCTAGGTATTATGTTTTGATTTTGAAAGTCTAGAATTACAAGAATATATAGTCAATTTGGTTCATGTATATAACTGGTACAAATATCCTTCCCTTCCCAATCGTGAAAAAAATAGAATGGAGAAGTTTAATATATAAGAAATACATATATTCTTTTTAGTAACACATCTCTATTATTTTGCTTCTATAATTTTTTAAAGATACTTTATTCCTCCTAACAGGGACTTTTTAAATGATGTGGGACAATAAGTTACCAAATTTGGAAAACAGCTCGTTTTTGCCTGTTTGATCAATACTTACTGTGAAACACCAAAGGATTTCATGGCTGCCATGACAACCATGGGTTTTCTGAAAACAGCTTCTGGTTCTAAGCATTTTACAGCTTTCAATCAGCTGTAGAAATAACCACTATATCATGGCACAGTCAAATATATTAACATGGTCATAGAGATCTAAAAGGAATTAAGACACAAGCTAGCATTTATGAAATGTAAGAGTTCTACACAATGATACTATATTTTAAAAGTAAGGGCAAACTTTACAGTATATAAAATAAATTTACAGAAAAAAAATAGTTTTTAATCATTAATCTCAGTTTCCTTAATGAAAACCAGTAAGCATGAAACCAGTAAGTACAAAATACCTAATCATTTTCCTTAAGGGATTTAAATAAGTACTAATAAATAAGGCTCAAAGCACATAAAAGGGGGTATGCACTGTAAACCATATCTATGTGACATAAATATTTTAAAAACTGAACTGTAAGCTTTTTCACATTGCATTGCAGAGATGAGTAACCTGTGGCATCTGAAGCATTTTGAGTGGCTTTATAGTGAGTGTTCAAATCATAGCACATAAAAATGTTGAGGCACGTATTCAAGGGCAGCTCAATTCTCTTGTCATCCTCATAAAGAGAGAGGAACAATGGCCTCTTTCTTGGGTACTTAAGATGGGAGCAGTGCAGAGAGAAATAGAGAGAGAAAAAGCAATATTAAGAACAATAACAAAACTGTGTTGGGCTTTTGAGCCCAAGGTCACCATTCCTAAGACTTCTTTTCCAGCTATCACTCCGATTCCCAAACTCCTCCAAATATCTCCCAGGTCTGCTTCTTGGAACATTATCATGCCAGTGAGAGGAGAGCGGGGAGGAAGGCTCATGCCCATTTTCAGGTCTCCCATCCTACTTGTGACAAGCACTAACTACATCTAAAAGGAAATCAGATGTGATTCTTCGCAACTGCATGGATTTTATTCAGTTGAGGAAGAAGAAAAGGGGCATTGAATCATCTCTGTTCCAAGCACGGTATGTGAAAGCCACTATCTGACCAAGTTGTTTTCAGAGCTGCTGCAGTTTGCCTCCCTCACAAGGCCGTTGTTAAAATTAAAAAGCATATAAGGGAACATTTGGCAACTATATAATAATCTACAAATAGAAGGAACTCTCCAACACAAGAATGTTGCTGGTGAAAATTCTCAAAAATTTCCTTTCAGGTGGTATTACGTCCCGTAAATGACATGATAAAATTCCCCTTAGATAGCCACCGAAGTTGTAAATGAATTTGTGGAATTGGTAGCCCTAATATTGTGAACGGTTGGGTAATAAACACAGAAATGGTGGACCAAACCTTGAATATCTGCCTTAGATTAGTCAGGATAAAGAAGAGTATGAAATACTTGAGTACACGCTATGAATTTTAAGAACCACACCTAGCCTCGGTTAGATTTATAAATAAAGGAAAAGATTATGCTTCATCTTTGGGGTGGTTGTTAGCAAAATCTATTTCTGGCTGTGCTAATACTTTTTCAACTAAAGGAGGAAGTGTCATGTCTCCCCTAACCAGAAGGAGATTTCCTACGCTCCACAGGACTCTTACTTTACCCAAAAGAGCATCTTCCACCCTCGCCCTCAATAGTATGTGCCAAACACAGCAGCTGACCTCAGTGAGGGGACTCCCCCTGTCCTACATTTTCCACTTATCCTTCCTTTAAGGTTGAATTCCTTTTGCCTACGGGAGGAAACAAAATAGACCTTTGTATACAGGTGCTCCACCTTTATATAAACATAAATGCTAAGGACTTGAGAATCAGTTTCTAGACTAAAAAGACAACTTAATTATTCAGTAACACAACCATGTTTATTATATCAAGATTGTTTTCACTGAAACACTCACCAGCCTAAAATAGCTTTACCTCTTTTTTCCATATCATTTTTACCTCAGAGCTGAACACAATTTTGATGGCTAAATTGGTGTTTCAGGCCATGTAAAGGGCACCTTATCATATTGGAGATTTTCACTCTGTTTTAGGACTTTTTCCTTATCTACTTATAAAATCATAATTTATATTCTACTAGGATATACAACTACTTTCAAACAAATAAACCAGTCACAAATTAGCTATCTTATCTTTACAGTCTGTGTTTCGATATATAATGAGTCAAGTTTATAGAGTGAGGCAGGAGTGGGTCTGAGCGAGTGTGGCTTGTGTGTGTGGATGTGTTTTCATGTGTTCAGGGTCAATCCTGCCAGATTAAGGTACACCAGAACGCAAAGATGTTAAAAATAGTTTTCTATTTCTTTCACAAATTTTAACCTCTGGCTAACAAGAGAAAAGTAAAATCAAATAAAATAATAAGTAAAGGAAAGTCATGAAGAAGTTAGCTATCCCCAAAGAAGAAATGATGAGTTCAGGTGCCACTACTTATCATCAAAAATTCCCCAAAGTATCATGCACAGTCACTAATCTATTCAGCAACTCATTTTAACAATAAAAGGTAACTCTTACTGTCTAAGACTTTCTACCACAGCCCTCTCCCCAGCCCACACACACACTGTTTCTTGTACTTACAGCCAACCCGGGGTAAATAAGGAGAATATTCTGGTTTTTATATCCCATGCAGACTTTAATGAGAGCATGGTGCACCCCAGGATCCTTGGAGGAGGCAATGCCTTAAGCCCATCTCAGGGAAATAGAAATTCACTAAATTTTATGTAGCCTGCATATCTTTCACAAAATCTTTTTAACTACTTCCTATTTCACCTCTTTCCCACAGCCAGATAAAAGTATAGGTGCCGGAAATTATTGAGAAAGATAGCCGTCTCCCTCCAACTGAGCAGTATTTGTTCTCAAGGATCTCATCAGGTAATGTGGTAGCCTTTGCTACGCAGAGAACCGCTGTGCCGACCACATAGCATTTGCCATCCCTCTCCTGAACCACGGTGCTGTTGATGGCCTCTTGGTGTGAAGACCAGCCAGCCAGTCAGCCCTCACACTTCAGTGAAGACACAGGCACAAGATTTAATAAAGCTGATGTAGAAAAATGGGACAGGTGAAGAAATTCAATAGTGTTTACCTCTTTTAATGCTTGACTCTTTAAAAGCAATCATTTTTTGCTTGATTATTTTGAAACAACACATTTTGACACAACCATTCTGCTAACAGTCAATTTAATATAGAAGGAAAGAATGGCCTTGTGAAAGCATTAAATTTAGATCTCGTTTCTTATCCCTCAATTGTCAAAACCTTTTACTTTATACCGTATTCACAAATGGCTATGAGAGATAGTTGTTAGAAATGTTATGAAAAACTGGGTGTCTTAGGCCATTTGGAGATGATGAGTGATCCCATTGTTTTCATTACTGTTTTTCCATGGGTCTTCAAGTTTATGGAAAAAAAACTCGGAGAATCTAATATAAAGCAATCATGGATCCGGGTGAGTCCTGAGAGAAGGAGCACGCGCTTGTCATAACAATGGGATATTGTCGTGTGTGCAAGATGGTTAAGCATTGACTCCTAAATGCAGGAAGTTTGTGCCAGACATGGCCTGGACCCCAGAGTTCCTAACCCTCTGTGTAAGCTCTGTCTAGCCTCAACACCTGCTCTCTGCACAGAGCCGACCTCATCCCACACCCTTATTGTGGAATGAGGTTAGTTCAGGGATAAGGTGAGGCTGGTAATAATAAAGGCTGAAAGCTTAATAGTGCCTTTTTTAAGGTATGTCAGAAACAACCTTGCATCAAAATTTCATGTCAAAGTGGCATGTCTGGAAGCTTCTAGCATCAAAATGCTTTTGTCAAAGAAGTTGCATAGGTCGAAAGAGCCCTATCAAAATGTCCTATACACATCTAAGTCTTCCTAGCCCAGGCACAAAAGAAGACAAAGATGTCCTAAGATGAATGAGAATTGAAGCTGTCACTGAAAGGCCCCAGAGAAGAGCAGAATTGGGTTATTATGGAGGGAGGGGAGAGTGGGTAGGAGAGTAAACAAACAAGTAAGCTCAGTGAGTAAACAACCCTTCAATCCTTTTCGTTCTTTTACCCTTAAACTGTTAAAGGACCCACCCCAAAAGTACTTACATATTCCTTTCATCAAAACTTTCAGTTTAAACTCTCACAAGGATTAGCATTAGTCACTTGACACAATAGTTAGGTTTTTTCCAACCATCTTAAAATATGGCTTCCCAACAAAGTGGCAATTCAAATACATACCAAGCATAAAAATAAAGTGTTTAGATGAAATGGAAATAATTTTCTGTAAAAGCTAAATCCCATTTTAAGATAATCTTAATGGTCATGGGGATAATTTATTTTTTTCAATAATAATATATTTTGTAAGTGATTCAGTTTATAACCAAGGGCATCGTTCTCCTGTCAGAAACAAGATATATTAGAACAGCTAACAGATCTTTCTTCATTTATAATTTCTATATCTCATAAATGAAGAAAATTCTGACTTCTAACTTGGGTTTTAATTTTTTTTTATTTGAACCTCCTCTAGATGCCACATGCATTTATTATTTGAAGACTGTAACAAGTGGTCTAAGAAGTAAGATATTTTATATGGCTTTTGGGGAGGGGACCCTGACCTTTTGGTGTAGTCACTAATCCAGAGTTCCTTGCTGGGTTCTTTGCATGAGGAACATTTAAAAAAGACTTTACTAGTATATTTAACATCAACATGGGGTCTCTTTTCAATATATGCATACGATCCTACCTGTGCATAAGGGACTTTGACCTTTATTCATGATGTTTTCCATCTATCCCTAAAAATTCCATGCCAGATTCCAGTATGATTAGGCTCTGTGGTCTCCTTCCCTCAAGGGCATCTAAGCTTCTTCCTTATTCTCATCATTGATAGCTAAGAATAATACAGTCCCCAAAACAGGACAGTTATTATGGTAACCATTATATTTTTGGAAGTTGTACTTTTATTTTATATTCCTTATTTTTTTCTCATCTTCCAATTTCTTCATTTTTGGTTGTTATTCATATTTAGTGTTGATCCAAGTTGATCTTGCACTGACAGCTTATATTCAAGTTTGCAGATTAAGGAACGGTGCATTCATATTCGATCATGAATATGGTTGGATGTATTTGGACCTCCTCTCGAATCTCACCACCCCTTCAGTTCTGACAACCGAAGTTATGACTCATCCTTAGCTGTATCAGTTGTGGGGGGTAGTAGATCTCTAACACAACTTCTGAACTTTAACACAACTTCTCTGATGGAGCATACTGATAGGAAAGCTGTGAAAATCTACACACTGACCATTATGGTTTAAGGAAATCCTGCCAACTCAAGATCAGATGGTTTAGGGTGGCATCCATAGTTGTAGGGGGAGAAACAAAGAGACAAATATTTGTATTTGTCTTTCAAATATCTGAGGTAAATAACATTTTTGCAAGAAAAATTAAACTGCTAGTTTATTCAGGCCTGGATTATAAGAAGAAAAAGAAATAAAGAATAATAATGTCACCAATTGTAATCTGTTTCCCAAAGCTACTTATCGACTCGACATCATTTTAAGAGTATTTTGCTTTTCATTTGCTTTCACTTTTGTTTTTGGTTTCTGCCACAGGGCTTTTCATTCACACAACAAAAGCTATGGAAGAGGGACGAAATGTTGTTTTTTTTTAAAGATTTTATTTATTTATTCGAAAGAGACAGAGATAGCCAGCGAGAGAGGGAGCACAAGCAGGGAGAGTGGGAGAGGAAGAAGCAGGCTTATAGCGGAGGAGCCTGATGTGGGGCTTGATCCCAGATCGCCGGGATCACGCCCTGAGCCGAAGGCAGACACTGAACCGCTGTGCCACCCAGGTGCCCCCGAAATGTATTTTTGACAAAACAGGTGCTAAAAATATAAACAAAGAATATGCAACTAATGAATCATCAAACTTTGCATCAGAAACCAGGGATGTACTGTATGGCGGCTAACATAATACAATAAAAAGAATTAAAAAAAAAAAAAGAATACGCGACTGCTCTGTAGCTACTGGTGGAAGAGAGATGAGAAAATCATTCCTTTGCCCCTGGGTTTTCTGAAAATATATGGAAATGAAGAAAAAAACACTTCTTATACATAGGTCTCAAATGAGATCATCACTGTTTAACAAAATTATGATATGAAATATGATATGATATATTTTTATGAAAAAATGAGTCAGTTTTTTCTTTAAAATATTAAACTTAAGAAGTTTACGCTTTTTGAATTGTGTTGTAACTGAAGAGATTGAGAAAACAATGACAAAACCTAAAGAAAAATTAAACACAGTTAAATGTAGCTCAGTACCCCTCCCCCCCCACACACCCACATATACTCATATACCCACATGCATACACATCCATGCACGAACACATGCACACACCCCAACTCACACACATAGCTCCAAAGAGCTTCACAAACTTACAGAAGAAAACATTTCAGCAAAAATGGCTAACACAGGACTGCAATTACATAATAGTGAGTTAATTACTTTGGGGGAATATTTTTTCCTATTTCTTATAAAAGCAAATTTATATTTACATTTATTATTTCAAGACTATTTAAATGATTTTCCTAATCAAGTTAGAGCTGTTTAATATTAAAATTATATCTGGCTCTTTTCACACCACCTGGCTCAATTTGCTCCTCATTTTATAAATGTAGAAAATAGAGTCTAGAAAAGGTAAGTGGACTTTCAACATTCACTGGTAGAAACAGGACAGGAATCCTGGACCACTCATCTTCAGTCTTATGCTGCTTCTAAACATTGCTACCCTAAGGTGCCTGAATGGCTCAGTGGGTTAAGAGTCTGACTCTTGATTTTTGGCTCAGGTCATGATCTCAGGGTCCTGAGATTGAGTCCCACGATGGGCTCTGCGCTCAGTGGGGAGTCTGCTTAAGATTCTCTGTCTCCCTCTTTCTCTGCCCCTTCCAGCCCCACTCTCTCCCTCTCTCTCCCTAAAATAAATATACCTATAAAAAATTTAAAAACAATAAACATTGCTACCTCAGTCCCTCCCCCAGCTGTTAACTTTGGTTACATATTTCAGCAAAAATATGATCTTTCCTTCTTTAGAAATTTAGAGCTGAATTAATTAGCTAGTGTAGTTTGTGCAGAGAACAGAAGATATATCAGGTCCCTCCTCAAGCTCCATTTTATCATTTCATCATTTTCTTTAATATGTGGGCTTCAATTTCACTTGGAATTTAAGATATAGCAGGAGATCTTTTGTAACCTTCCTCCTAATCTGTTTATAACCATGCTCCTGAAGTTAGTTTTTTTAATAATTACACAAATACTTGATTGATCTTATCACGACTAATGAAACTTTTTAAAGACCGTCATTGGCTAAGGTGGAAAGGGGCTTGGGGGATGGGCAAAATAGGTGAAGTGGATTAAGAGGTAAAAACTTCTCATTATAAAACAAATCATGGGATGAAAAGTACAGCATAGGGAATATAGTCAATAATATTTTTATAATGTATGGTGACAGATGGTGACTACGCTTACAGTGGCAAGCATTGGGTAAAGTATAGAATTGGAGAATCACTACGTTACATACCTAAAACTAATATTACATTGTATGTCAACTATACTTCAATTTTATTTTTAAAAAAAGCTCATCATTGGCTACTGTATAAAGTCTAAATCTCCGTCGTTGAAAGCATACTACAATCTGACCCCGCAGTAATATAATACATAATTTTTGTACACTGAGCTGAGCCAAAATTATCTTTTTTTTGCTTCCCTTTTTGTACACATTGTACACTTTCTTACCCATGACTTTGAACCGAACTGCTTCCACTCACTGGAGCTATCATCACCATTTTTTGAATGCTTCCCGTGCACCACAGTGTTCAGAACTTTACATCCATTAACTTGTTCGCTTCCACAAGGGCGGCAACACTTTGTTTTGAGAATATAAGTAGAGCACTGAATAAACCAAGACGTCTAACTGTACGATTGGTTTGTTGCAAATTTTAGTGAGAAGAATTTAAAAAAATCTGTCTCCCAAGATCTAGTCAACTTCAGGCTAACACCACTGAAATGAAACAATCATTTCCTTAATTTCCACAACAGAGAGTATTGAGTTCGTATGGTATTATTGACAAGCTCAGTGTATAAAAGGGAAGACTGAGGGTCAGAAAAATTTAGTAGTCAGCTTCCGATGACCCAGTGACTAGTCGGGTAAACTGGACTTCCACACGGCACTGTCTGCCTCCTAAGCCCCTACGCGTTTCTGCAGTTCTTCCCCAGGCGCCATAGACACACAGGTGTACACAAACATGCGAGGTCCAAGGCTCATTTCAGACTCTAGAGTGGTGACAGAGACCTTCACTCTTTAACTTCTGACGTTGTCAGGCTTGTCGTAACCATCCTGCTGACTTTGTGTGCGTCAATATTTTATTTCAGCATCATACGACAGCATCATTTCACTTCCTCACCAACTTTTTTTGATAAACAACTTATTCTCCTGCGCAGACTGTAATCTTGCTGAAAAATTTCTATTTTATTTTTCTTTTTTATTTCTTTTAAAGATTTTATTTATTTATTTGACAGAGATAGAGACAGCCAGTGAGAGAGGGAACACAAGCAGGGGGAGTGGGAGAGGAAGAAGCAGGCTCATAGCAGAGGAGCCTGATGTGGGGCTCGATCCCACAACGCCAGGATCACGCCCTGAGCCGAAGGCAGACGCTTAACCGCTGTGCCACCCAGGAGCCCCTATTTTCTTTTTAGATAGTAGCCGGCACCTTATTTCCTTTTCCAACATAATAACTCTACATGTAACAGCACAAGGTCCGGTCAAATATAGCTGGAGAGCAAATGATTCAAAAATATAAAATACTGTGATTTTAAAACACATAATTAAGAGTCATAACCACTTGGGACCTCTGTTTTTCTCTATATTCATAAATAATATAATAACGTAATAAAATGTATTTTTGTTAGAAAGAAACAGTAATTGTGAGGCTAGCTATTAACTATTAAGTAAACACTACGTGACAAACACTCCCGAGATTAATTTCTTATAACCACCTATAAGCAATTATGCTCATTTTGCAACAAGAGGAAATCAGGGACCAGAAAGCATAGGTGAGATACTTCAGGCTCTGGAAGTGAGTAAGAGAGCTGGGATTCAAACCCATATGCACTAGGCTGCAAAGCCCAGACTCTTTTTGCCATAACATCTAAAGAGATAGCGTATGTTATATTGCTTTGTTTATTGCAAATAGTAATGAAATATTTCCTTGATTCTGAAACAGAATCAAATAGAGAAAATATGATTGAGTTAATACTTTTCTTAAGGGGGAAAAGATAAACTGTACGTGTATGTCTGATTTCTTAAGTATTGATTTTTAAATTGTCAGAATGAAAAGAAAAATATATTTTGTAATAATTGAGGAAATAAGTAGTTATAGTTGCCTCTATCTTCTTGAGGAACAGTACTTTGTTTTACTAGTCTTTGAATTCTTGTCATTTTCTTTTGGCCCTCATACAGCAGAGACTTAAGAGTGAAAGAAAATCAGTGAATGGAAATAGTCCTACTCTTTCTAGCACTGACACTGAAACAATACGATGCTTATGGCTCAAATAAACACATTTTATATCCTGATGTTTCTGCAGTCCTCGTAACCATGGTGAACTGTGCTAACTCCCACTGGTGCCCCAATTTATCAGCATATACTATTTACATAACACATACTGTAAATGCAGATTAGTCAGCCTGAATTCTAATGTGTTATCTAAATAACTTTATTTCTGATTTCTGGGTGACATCAGCTGCTTCTATAGCAATAGTAGATACTATGAATTAGATCAAAGTCATTTTGAATTTTTCACTCTAATTTGTTGACTCAAGATTAATATAGTTGGTACTGTTAAAGATATAATGTATATGCAATATTAATCAGAAGGAGAACTTAGATTATTAGTGCGGGGAAAAGAAATCAATGTTCATTAGCAGAAAAATCAAATATGAAATAATATATGAAATTGAGAGAATGTGTTAAGGTTACTAAGACCTTGTAAATAAACAAACAAAATAAGCAATGCAAGAACTACAGCAGTTGTACATTATTATAACAATGTGGGGTCGGAATGCAAGTGGGGGTTTTCGTAAGCATCGTTTAGATTCCAGATAATGTGATGCTGCCACTCCCGGTTGCCATGGCAACAGGGTTCCTACCATATAGTAATATTATTATGAGGAAAACCACATGCAAATTTAATAAATCGTATTTAGAGATAGAACTATGTGCTGTCCTAGTCCTATCATGGGAAAAACCTGGAGAGAAATCTGACATGGACTGAGCTAGAAAAAGAGTAAGGATATGATGGTATTCATTTAAAATATTTATAAAAGATTAAGAAGTTAGGTTTAGTTTTTATTTTAGAGCCTTTTGCTATGGCACAATTGTTTCTCCTACTTACAGTAATCAAGGTCAATGTAGATAATTAATTATGTAGCGGCGGATCCATTGTGTGCAACCAATCCTACCCACTGACAACAGTGCTTAGAAGGACACATAGACTTAGTAAGTCGCAGAAATACAATATCCTTATGGTCTGTGCTAACTGGTGTGTAATCGGAGCAACAGCATTAGATGCTTACTAAAATTGCTCTCCTATCCCTAACTATTACCCAGGAGAATTGTGTGCACCAGAAGGAATGGGTGGGGAGGGTAGGAAGCAATCAGTTTTGAAGATTTGCCCAAAATTAGGACATTTTGAACAAAATTACCATATAAATGTTCTCCTTATTTAATGCTTAGATATATTCGGTGATACTCTAAAGTCATGGTAAGTTTCTCTGTTTTAGGTGTTTAGATCGTACATCTTAATGTATAATGTACTCTTCTGAATTGAGATGTCCACCTCATATTCATTAAGCGTCACACAATGACTAAAAAGCACTCTAAGTCAGATACTTCAAGGTACCAACAGCTGTAGTAGAGAAGTGCTATGTATCTTTCACACACCAAGTTGAATAAGCATGAGTTTGGAACTCAGGTAAACCTCCCTGGAGTCACTGCTTTACTCTTTTTGGAGGAATGACTTTTGTTTTTTATTCATGAAAAATGCCATTCTTGTCTTACTTATTTCACTGCCAATTTTAATTTAAAAAATATAAATATTAAGACAGTTTACATTTTGAAAACACTGTTTTGTGAGTGTAGGATTCTTGCAGCATTCCTAACCATTATGTGGTACATTTTGCTTTTCTCTCCTGAGCAGATGTGCAGAAGTTAGGAAAGGAGAATAGGAGGCATGTTCAATTGGGTCCCAGAGTCAACGCTGTTGTGACATCCATTTTTTTTTTTTTTAAGTAGGATCCATGCCCTGCGTGGAGCCCAACATGGGGCTTGAACTCATGACCCTGAGATTAAGACCTGAGCTGAGATCAAGAGTCAGATGCTTAACCGACTGAGCCACCCAGGCACCCCCATTTTTATAAAGGAGCTAAATAAAGCTCCTGACAAAGAATGTGTGTGGGTGTGTGACAGAGTGTGTGTGTGTGTGTGTGTGAGAGAGAGAGAGAGAGAGAGAGAGTGTGTGTGTGTTACAGGTGGGTAGTAAAGAAACTGAGAACTCACTGATTGCCAAAATACCTTAATAGACCCTGGTGTATGTGAAGATTCCATTTTAAAAAGCAACACATTACATCTTAGATACCGTCATGTTAGTAGTTCCTCACTCCCAATATGCAACAAGAAGGACAATCACAAGTACAGCCCTACAATCGCATGGCCGTACTCAGCAGCAAAGTGCTTATCCTGGGGATTCAGAGTGCTTATAATACTCTTTTCTTCCTCTAAAAGTAAAAAACAAAAAATAAAGAAGTAAATTATTATAGAAAATTCTGAGACACCTCAGGAAAAAAGATCCATAGATGAAGAAAGATTATAAGACCCAGTTAAGCTTTCATTATCTTGCTTCATCTCAGTGTACACTTTTACTTAAATTTAATAAGTCAGGACCAGCATTAAAGCCAAGCTACAAGATCCAGACCCTCCCTTCCTAGGAATATTATCAATAATAACAAGATCTGGAATATGGCAGAGACTTTTGCACCTAATCATGGTATTCTTATCGAAATTTTTTCTTTTATACGTATATATAGAGAGAGAGAGAAAGAAGGGGGGGAGTGTATCAATTACAAAAAAAAAAAACAAAAGCATGTTCTTAAAAGAAGCCAATACTCTATCCAGTGTGGCAGCATGTGTAATTATGTTTGTGATTGTAAGATACTTGGCTTACTTTTGAATTTCATTATTTAGTCACATCTGTATACAGGATAAAAATTCAAATTCACTGGGAAGTTTTGAGATGTGTACAGCCTTATGCCTCTTAGCTAATCTTTGTTTCAAGTAGTTCATTAAAATTATGTTTATATCGGAGGGAATAAAATCACAAGTCAGAAGAAAATACTAATTTATCTTAGTCATGTCTTTACACAGCCAATCTATCCCAGCAAAATTGTTCATGGTATGCTTTTACAAATCCCCTGAAGATTGGACAATTATAAAGTCACCGTAAAATGCCTCTTTCACACAGCAATGAGTGTGCCCAGTAAGTTCTGCCTTACTCACCCACCTCCAAGAGCCAAGCTCTTTTGTGGGTTGCTTCAGAACTCAAAAACTGAAAGGATAGCAAAAATTCAAAATCCAACCTTCTAGAGTTGCTTTTTGGTTCTTTTTAATCATATTTCTTCAGGCTCTGATTGCCCCACTGTGATCTTACCACTAAAGTGAGCAAGTCTCATTTCTTTCTTTCATAAACACTTTCCTTCATTCATAAACGCTTTCTCAAGTCTTCCACTGTCGTAATCCTGACAGCCTGCAGGGGTTCATAACAGTTCTTTCTCTAACTTGGATCACATTCTTGGCTTCCCTGAACCCATTTTTATTTGTAAGCTGTAAGGTGAACATTCTCTCTATTATCCTCTGATTTTGAAAGCCCTTGTGTTCGCCACAGGTCCTGAACACAAATCTAAGAGTTCTGTTGCTTAGCAGTATATACTTTATAAAACATATCTAAATAACAGGTCTTTCGGTGCTGATGAAAAAAGTGATGCTTAATTCTTTCTGTATTTCATGATGTTGAGCTATGTAAACCTGTCTGTCATGTCTATTAACACATCACATGTCAAACTCATGGGAATATACATATATATGTGTGTGGTTGAGTGTCTGTGCACAAGTGTAAGTGTATATGCATACACATGCATACGGGTAATATCCGTAGTGCGTCATTGATTTTAAAGCACTTTGACATCGATGTGGCATCATCATTATTATTACTATATTACAGACAAGGAAATTGAGACTCGCAGTGGTTAATATTTCGCCCAAGGTCACGAAAGTTGTAAATGACAGAGACTGAGACTCATTTGGAATCACTCCAAATTTGACAGTTTTTTTCCTACAATATTTTTGTCTCTCCTACACAATCCTGTAAGAATTCTTTAGATTTCCCATCTCAATGTTGGTTTTTACAGCCATCTAATCATATTGTTTTCTAATACTGGGGCTCTAGTCCAAGAACTAATTACCTCATCTCTTTGATAATCGTCTTTTAAGGTTAATTGACTCCACTTCACTTCTGTGTTTTTATATAGCTGTCAGTTAAAATTGTTTTAATGTCCTTGCCTGCTAATTCTAACAGCTGTGACAGAGTTGGGTGCATTCCAATTGGTTGATTCTTCTTGTCACTCTAGGTCATGTTTTTTGTATGCTTGGCAATCTTTGATTGGATACCAGAAATTGTGAATTTTACATTTTTAGGTGCTGCATATTTTGGGGGTTCTTAAAAACACTCTTCATCTTCATTCTAGGGTGTAGTTAAGCGCTGAGACAGCTGGACTCTCTCAGGTCTTGCTTTTATGATCTGTTGGGGGGGTTCGTGCAGTCCTCAGTCTAGAGCTAATTAATCCCTCTCTAATTGCCTCAACTGGTTCTTTCCCCTGCTCTGAGGCATTAGCCAGACTGAAAAACTTCATAATTCACAGAGCAGTGGGTAGGGTTCTCCAAAGGCAGTTTCTCGGTATTGGGGAATACTTAGCTGTAGACTGCTAACTGCTGCTCTGGTCCTACCGTTCTTCTGTCAGTGTAAAAGAGGTTTCAGTTGCCCTATTTCATATTTATTCGGTGATTAACCCTGAAGTTTGTATTAGTCTTACTTCCTTCTAAGCACATTTCCTTCTTATGCCTCATCAAACTTTAGTTTTCTCATCTATAAAACAAGCAAAATAATAATACTTATCCACACAGAGTCATTGTGAAGACAAAAAATGAGACAATGCATGTGAAGTTTCTAGCTCTTTCCTGGCATAGAGCACTCAACAGATGTTAGCCATCGCTATTATTACTGAGTGCAGTTGAAATTCCTGTGTGACTTTAATGTTAAGTAGAATCTGGTTTTGCACCCTCCTCCCTATCTGATTTATTATTTTTGGTCTCATAAACAAATTCTCTAGTTTCAAATTTTTAGTTTCATTCTATTTATGATTCAGAAACATCTCCATGACTTCCAAGCCTCTGCCTTGTTTCTCCCATTATTATCAGAGCATGTAAGTTCTTTCTTCTCATAATTTTCATCCACTTAGATCCTTCTATCCGTTTGTATTCATCTCAAGTCATTATCTCCAAACCCTCTCTGATATCTCTAAATCTCATGGATCCCTCCTCTTTCAAATTTTTTACAACACATAATCCATGTAACATGATTCAGCAATTAATTTGACAGTATTTTTCACCATTGATTTTTCACCAAATAGACATAATCCTTATTAGTATTTTATTTTATTAACTTTTTTCTCCCCTCATAACTATCACTCTGCTTCTCACAAGTGATTAACAGTACTTGGTAATTTATTCACTAACATTTTTAATGGAGACTTCTTTTATTATTATTTTAAGCTTTTCCCACTTTTCAAAACATAGGAATTTTACATTTAAGAAAGAGCTGTTCAATGGAATATTACTCAGCTATCAGAAAGAACGAGTTCTCAACATTTGCTGCAACATGGACGGCATTGGAGGAGATAATGCTGAGGAAAATAAGTCAAGCAGAGAAAGAGAATTATCATATGATTTCTCTCACCTATGGAACATAAGAACTAGGAGGATCAGTAGGGGAAGAAAGGGATAAAGAAAGGGGGGGTAATCAGAAGGGGGAATGAAGCATGAGAGACTATGGACTCTGAGAAACAAACTGAGGGCTTCAGAGGGGACGGGGGTGGGGGAATGGGATAGACTGGTGATGGGTAGTAAGGAGGGCACGTATTGCATGGTGCACTGTGTGTTATACGCAACTAATGAATCATTGAACTTTACATCAGAAACCAGGGATATACTGTATGGTGACTAGCATAATATAATTAGAAAACATTAAAATATAAAAAAAAAGAAAGAGCTGTTCAGATTTGCAAAGCATACATATCATTTTGCATGCTTTATTGCCAATATGTATAAAATTATCTTATATCAGGTTTAATAATATTTGCATATTATATGGGCCACTTATGCTTACTATAGTTGTTTCTCATTATTCACAAATTTTGAATTAGCTTCCTTATTAAAACTTATTTGTAACATTCAAATCCATACTTATGGTATTTTTCACAGTCTTTCATGGACATAAAACACAGAGTTGGAAATAATCTGAGTCATCTAACGCACACATTCCCAACTGAGGTCAAACAAGGAGACATTTGCAACATGGATGGACCTTGAGGACATTATACTGAGTGAAATAAGTCAAACAGAAAAAAAAATAAATACCGTATGATTTTACTTATATGTGGAATCCAAAAACAAAAACAGAAACACCAGCTCATGGAGAATAGACTGTTCGTTACCCAAGGCAGAGTTCAGGGAGAGCAGTGGTAAAACCGGTGAAGAAGTGAAATAAGTCATTCAGAGAAAGGAAAATACTATACAATTTCACTCATGTGGAATTTAAGAAACACAACAGATGAACATGGGCAGGGGGGTGAAGAGAGAGGCACACCATGAAACAGACTCTTAAGTGTATAGAACAAACTGAGATGCTGGAGGGGAGGTGGGCAGGGGAATGGGTGAAACAGGTGATGGTGGTTAAGGAGTGCACCTGTCATGATGAGCACTGGGTGACATATGGAATTGTTGAATCACTATACTGTTGACCTGAAACTAATATAACATTGCATGTTAACTAAAATTAAAATAAAAACTTAAAAAAATGAACAAAGGGAGGGTCAAAAAATGAAGACAAAAGATGGATGCATGGCTTTCTTGGTTCAGCTCTCACACTGAAAAGAGTTGTCCTTTTCAGTCTATTCTGTGTTATGTTTTCTGCATTTCTGTGCTTTCTGTTGGTGATTTCTCTGTGTAAGCTGGCCCATGAGCGTAGTGCTACAGTTCTGTTTAGTGCTCCTAGCATGAGAAAGCTGTGATGTGCCCTCTGGAGAAAATATGCGTGTTAGATAAGCTTTATTCAGGCAGTAGTTAAGTATTCTCATCCCTGAGTTCAATATTAATGAATCAACAATATATATAGAATAAGATATTTTCAACAGAAACACACATAAAATAGGTAATATTGATCAGTTAATGAAAATGTTGTAACCAGCTGCTCACAGGAAACTAACTCTATATTTCTTCTAGGAACAATGGTTTCATACTAGCTAATTCAGTGTTGGCAGTGACTGTATAGAAAATATCTATTATGAAAAATGAAAATTGACTGTAATTAGTGTCTTACCTTTACATTATTAAGGAGATGTATAACAAAAAGAAAAGAAACTGTATGAAACTATCTCAGTGAAAGAAATGAAGAAAAAGGGGCTAAACTAAGTAACTGGAAAATGTGTGGAATCTCAGAGAGTGGAGGCAAAGAAACTTCACCTGACTGTACTCTAGTTGATTAAGTTGTTTCCCATGGGAGTATGGGTTAAGAATTCAGATTCTGCTATCCATATATATTGCAAGTAAAAAATTAAGTAAATGTATGGCGGATGTGGGAGCCAGGTATCTCACAGGAGTAAAATTTGTAAATATGCAAGGAAGGAGGTTAGAAAGAACCATGTAGTAATAGATTAGGGTTGGAGATATTCATATGAACTCATGTTTAGTTTAATAGAGTTAAAAATGGTTGCATATAGAAATATTTATAAATATATGTATATGCATGGTTAGCATACACATATATGTTTCCTTGCTCTGACAGCTGAAAAGGCCTGATACCCTAATAGGAGCTCAACTAGAGCCCAGATCCTAGTATCCTTCTCCAGCGAAAAGGAACCAGACTCCTAGGACAAATGATTGGTTCTAAGAAATATATTTTCCTTGTGTGGGAAATATGCGATAAAAGGCTACAGAATCTTAGGGGGCCAGAAAGTGATGAGGTGCTCAATAAGAAGAAAAAACTGATGGGGGTATGTCAGAGGGGCACAGGATCCAATTAAAAGAGCTCCCAGTGGCCAAAGCTGGAACAATTTGAACAGGAAATTAATAAAATAAAGTAATATGGGATTATAGCCTGAAGTACAAAATAAATATACACGAACCCATACTGACATAAGTAAATGACTGAATAAGAAGATACAGGAGGGAGAAAAGATAAACCTTTGCCTTAAAAATTCCAAAGAACAAATGTAGATACTCTGTCCAGAAGGAGAGGGAGCATAAATATCCACTCTCTTAAGTGTGAGCTGTGCATAGTGACTTCCTTGCTAAGAGTTCAGTAAAGCAAAATGACGGGGGAATAACCTACAGTGGAGAAACCTGACAGGCACCACCTCAGCCAGTCAACATCGCCGTGATTAACCGTGTTGATTGTATATTCTCAGGCAGAGTGTGATAGAAATGGCACTTGGCCTCCGTGATCTTCCTCCCCAAATGCTCACAAGCCCTGTCTACTCATGAGATCATTTCCAGTAAAGGGGCATCTGACAAAATACAGGACCGGCACTCCACACAGCCATCAAGGTCATCAAAACCAAGGAAGATAGGAGAAGCTGTCACAGCGAACAGGAGCCTCAGGAGACATGGCAACTAAACGTGTGTGACATCTGGGCAGAGACGGAAGTGAGGACATTGTAAACCACAAGAGCGGCCAAACGTCCTCCTTTCCTAACACCAGTGACTGTTGCTTCTTAACTAATCACAGATCTAGTCCCTATCCTTCCCTTCAACCTCCTAGATTTGGAAAAAAAAAAAAAAAAAGCCCTTACTGTAGTTAACCTACTTCCTGCCAGCACCAAAGCAGCGCACACCTCCTGCTTTTGTAAACCCTCCTTCAAATTACATAACATAAATCAACCAGTGTCTTCTTAAACCTTCTCAGTGAGGTGTCCTGTCATGACCCATGGTGCCCAGTGCTCCTCACTGTAATACTAACACACCCAGCTTTGCGTGACTGCAGCTGTTTCTGAAGGTCTTTGGTGGGCATCGACCAGACGGGACACACGAGGGCCAGGACCATAATGCAAGAACACAGGCTGTGTGAAGCAGCTTGGGCTTAATCCTGTGAGCAAAGGGAATACTGATGGAAGAATTTTATACATGGATAAGATGCCTTAAACTGCATTTAAATTGTGACAATTAATATGTAAACAATAATGTGAGGGATAGAAGAGTGTAGTTTAGGAATTGCTGCCAGCCAAACCTGACCCTGAGGACAAGGTAAGAATGGAGGGGAGAGTGATGGATTGGAGAAACATTTACTAGGCAAAATCTGAAGTCTGTAGTAATTGGTAATGAGAATAGAGTGAGAATAAACCTTCAATCAAGGATATTGATTACTGGTTGACCACATTATTACCTCACGATTGATTGCCTCCATCGAGGTGCCCACACTGCGGACGCGTATAGGAATGGCAGCATGAGAACAGAATGGGTAAGGCACACACAATTCGTGATTTGGATTCAAATACAAGGCAGATTGCTGTTTTCACATTTAAAATTCTACCACAGTAAAATAGTACCAGTGTTCCTAGATTAGAGGCATTTTCAATTCAAGGAATGTACATTATATGCTTGATAAAAAGTAACAAAAAAAAAATACCTCACCCAAAATGTATATTTGATTTTTTTGCCTAGGAGAAAGACCAAGAGTTGACAGTTTCCCTATAGAAACAAAGATATCCCTTGATGAAAATAAAGATAGCCTCAGAATATTATCAGTTCCACCTGACTGAAAACTTCACAAGGGCAGAGAGTATGTCTGTCATGTCTATTATTTTATTCATAGCACCCATCATCATACCTTCTGGTATATACTAAGTGCTCAGTAATTAATTAATTAGTAGAGAATGTAGTCCTAAGAGAGCCCAACGACACCAATGACAGGTTGTGGAAAGAACTGTTTAACAGGGCAGCAGCCTGAAATAGACAGCTACTAGCAGACCTCAAACACAAAAGCCAGAGATGGCTGTAACAGCAGAGGAATCAGATTGAGGTAACACACAATCTATGCTAAAAGGGAGTGTTCTCGCTGTGGGTTCCAAGGCAGAAGAGATGCAAGACAGCAAGTGCTCAGAGAAGAGGAAGGAGATCTGTGTCTATAGATTTTTGGCAAGGTCAATACAGTGATCATACTAGGTACAGTGCTAGGACACTGGATGTTGAGTAAGCTGCAATAGTTTCCCCATCTAGGACAGGTGTGGCTAGGAAGGTGAATCATTATCAGCTGGGATGTTTTCACACTATCATTCTATCCCTAATCTAGACTTTGGCAAATCCCATGAGATTATGTGAAACACAGGATGGAGAAGTATGAGAGAGCCCTTTGCAAAACCAAAGGAGAAATGGAGAGACAATGACAGTGGATTAAGAGGAAAAGCAGTGACACCCAAAGTTAAGAAAGTCTTGTTGGTGGGGCGCCTGGGTGGCTCAGTCCTTAAGCGTCTTCCTTGGGCTCAGGGCGTGATCCCAGGGTCCTGGGATCGAGCCCCGCATCTGGCTCCTCCGCGGGGAGCCTGCTTCTTCCTCTCCCACTCCCCTTGCTTGTCTTCCCTCTCGCTGGCTGTCTCTCTCTCTGTGTCCAATAAATAAATAAAAATCTTAAAAAAAAACCAAAAAACTGGTATGTGTAGAGACCGAAAACAATCTGGCGTAATCTTTGCGTGGCTCGGTCTGATACCAACTCGCTAGGAGACAATTGGCTCTGGGCTAAGATACTTAAGAAAAAAAAAAAAAAAAGTCTTGTTGGAATAACAGCCAAGCCTCAGAGAAAATGGAGTGGTGGTCACAATTAAACCCAAGCAGTGTTGTGTAACATTCCTCTACACCCATTTAACTGTTGGATACGTGCATTTTTCCTTTATCTCTAACATAAATAACCTCCAATAGCTTAAAAGTAAAAACATCCGGTTAAAGTTTTAAAAAATTAATTTCATCTGAAGAAAAAACATCTAAATTTGAATAGACTCTATCCAGGGCAACCTCAGAAGTCCAAGCAGTAAATACATTATGGCACATCCCTTCCTCCCAAACCTACCAACTACATTACATAATGAAAAATAATATTTTTTTTCCATATATTCTAAGATAAGTTCACTGAGGCTGACTTTTTATTCTTACCCTCCTTCCCTCTCTTTCTCTTGTGTGCACCACTTTGTGACTCTTTTTCTGCTGATCTTAAAATGTGTTTAGTCTACCAGCAGGATAATTGTCCACTGACCCTGCCAGCCGCTGGACTACAAAGGCAAAGGTGAATTTTCCTTAATGCTTTTTTTTTTTTTTTTGACTCTCACTTACCAAGCAGAGAGGAAAAACACAATTGGATTCTCCAAAATAAGTTACAATGAAACTAGATACATAAAATGATATGAAATAAAATGATAGTTTTTGTGGATAATAAAGAAAGCTACCACATTTAGGCACAATTTCAGTCAGCAACCAATCAGTTGTTTTCACGTGGACATCATTTGCCATCCTTATAGACTCACGGCTTCTGCAAAATACTGAAGCTGCTTCCCACCAGCTTCGTTTTAAATGAATGTAACGTGTCCAAAAATTTAACATTATTCAACACTCTGTGTTAATTTGTCTTCTAGATTTTTTGCATCAGTTTAATTTTTTCTCTGGCCCATATCTGTTCGTGTCTTTTAGCACAAAAGTTTTCTACGTATTGCTATGTGTTGTATGGATGCATTGAGTGAAATTCAATCCTTCGAAACAAAAAACAAAGAAAAACCAACATAAGCCAAAAGTTTATTGAGAACAAAGAACGTGTTCATCTGAAATAAAGAAACAAAAGTTCCCACGACTACAATAATTTTTTACCACAGAATATTTTGAAATAGAACTTACAAAACGAGAGATGGAGAAGAATCATCGGAGTACGCCACTGTATGGGGCAGGCTATTTGCGGTGCCAGGTAAATGTTTTTGTGATGCGTGTGTGTGTGTGAATGTAGCTGTGTGTACATACTGGCATGACCTCCCAGCCAAGGTGCTGGACGGTAAGTAAAGGCTAGAAGTTATTAGCCATTTTCAACTAAACTTAAGGAATGAAGGCATGGTGATGGTACCTGGAAATCTAAACAAGGTATGGATTTCCTTGACTAATTTGCTGAAAAGTTTATACTTACACATGTACCCACACGTCATCTATTAAATAGGCAAATACAAGAACTGTGCATCTCTTTAGAGTACTTAAATTTGGTAAGACTGTAGATTCACCAAGAATTTGATAAAAATCTACAGATACTCTCCCTAGAAATTCAGTTAATCCTGCCTCTAGCATGTACTTCCAAAGGGTTCATACTTATGAAAAGGCCATTGTACATACCCCAGTTTCCATCAAACCCATACTTTAAAAANAGTGATGGTACCTGGAAATCTAAACAAGGTATGGATTTCCTTGACTAATTTGCTGAAAAGTTTATACTTACACATGTACCCACACGTCATCTATTAAATAGGCAAATACAAGAACTGTGCATCTCTTTAGAGTACTTAAATTTGGTAAGACTGTAGATTCACCAAGAATTTGATAAAAATCTACAGATACTCTCCCTAGAAATTCAGTTAATCCTGCCTCTAGCATGTACTTCCAAAGGGTTCATACTTATGAAAAGGCCATTGTACATACCCCAGTTTCCATCAAACCCATACTTTAAAAACCTGTTTCTAAAACATATGTTGTTGGCAACTGGCCCTCCTTTTGATAATAGGGAAAGCCCTCTGAGGGGGGCAATGAGAAGAGTTCCTCCTGGAACTAGACTGTAGGGAAACACATTGTGTTGGCTCTACTATGAGAGAAATACCACAGGACAAGCAGATGAAGGAAAACAAGCCATGAATATGCTGATTATGCTTCAGAGGGAGTTTACCTCTAAAGCCATTTAGTTAATTGGATGTTAACTGAGAGAGATACTTTAGTGACTTCTACTGAGTATAATTAACAATAAGAGAGACATTCTAAATCAGGCTCTGAGAGAAAAGAAGAAAAAAATCTTGGAAGGAAAACTGAAAAAGATAACATTTTCAAATAAGGTGAAGAAAACTGAAAAGAACGTTGATTTTATCAGAAATAAAGGGTTTATCCAGTCCAGTGTAGTTAATAAATCCAAAATTATGTATAAAAGTAACTTGAAACATCAGCATGCATATTCTTTCTGAGATGGGGAGGAAGATACTTGATAGTTTTAAAATGACTTAGGAGGAAATTCACCATTCTGCAGAGCTAGTTTTGGCTGGAGACATGTAATTGAAAAGAATATATGTAGCCTTGCCTAGTTAATAAACCATTAATGGAAAAGAGTAACAAATAGCTTAACTGACCTTCTGGATCTTGTCAGAATCCTGTCAAGGAGGTGGCAGCAGAAGAGTGACAGAGAGTCGGTGACCAAAGGACAACGGCTGGCGAGATTGATTTTAATGAAATGTATCTTTGAGAAACTAAGATAGAACAGATGTGCCTAGAGTTACTACGTAACATTTTAAATTCTGTTTTGCTATTTGCTGTTCTGCACTTGCCAGTATTCTGACGTCCAGGTGCTTACAAATCTGACAAGGAGAGAAAAAGTCATGTGTACGTCTATGTATGTGCGAGGAGGGTGGGGGCCTTCCCATCTGCCCCGCTCTCCATCACCTTCATTACTTCCCTTCAAAACCAGAAGAGCACCTTACTAGGTAATAGGATGTCATTTTTGCCACTCTTGCCAATGCTGTCACTTGATCAGTATTCTAAGCATATCCCTATTTTGGTGGGTTTTTTTCAAGATTTTATTTATTTATTTGAGAGAGAGCATGAGTGTGCGAGCAGGAAGGGGCAGAGGGGGAGGGTAAAAAAATTCGAGGCAGACTGGACATGGGGCTCCATCCCATGACCCTGAGATCATGACCCAAGCCAAAATCAAGGGTCAGAGGCTTAACTGATTGAGCCACCCAGGTACCCCTTCTATTTTGGTGTTTAGCATTTCTAGGTGCAGATGCCATCTGAGTTTATAAAAATATGTACATAATATTGAATTATAGAATTATTTTACGATTTTGTTTAAAGTGTGTCATTTTTTGTTACTGTTTTATTATATTACATCAAATATATAATTATATAATATATAACATAGATACAACTTAATGTTATTGTTACAATAAACACAAACAACAAAGATTTGACAAAAGTTATATTACAGGACAGCTTGATTACAGTGACGTTTAAAATTTTGGCAATCAAAATAATTAAGAGCTTGGTGCAGTGGGCAAAATGTTCTTTTTCCCTCCAAATTCATATGTTTAAACCCTAATCCCCATTGTGATGATATATGGCCATGGGGCCTTTGAGAGGTAATAGGTCATAATGGTGAAGTCCTCATGTGGGAAGAGAAAGGAAGAGAGATTTCTCTCTCCCTTCCCCCCTTCACCTGAGGATACAGTAAGGCTTTCATCTGTACACCAGGAAGAGGCATGGTACCAGAACCTGACCATGCTGGCACCCTGTATGTCTGCAAGTTTGGAGACGTCTAGCCTCCCGAACTGCAAAGAACAAATTTCCATTGTTGCATCCAGTCTGTGGTATTGTTATAGCAGCTCGAACTGACTAAGACACTCAACTGAAAGTCACGAAGTGAAAAGATACTGCGGTGTCACTGAAGGAGCCTCCTCAATGACAGACACAGTTCTGACATTTCATTCATCCTCTTATTTACTACTTTATGAAGGTCTCTTAAGACCTTCTCTCAGGTTTTGTGGATCCTTACTTGTGCACAAGTCTAAGTTGTGGATTTTTAACAATTTTTAAAACTGTTGCTCTAGGTATCAGTCTTAGAACTCAACCTAGTTATCTCCATGGAGTAAGCACTAAGTAGTATTTGCTAAATTATAATAAATGATCTCATATGTCCTATGCTATAAGAAATTAATGGTTCATATTTCTTACTCAAGTTGTAGCTTTCCTTCACCAGTAAGACCTACTCAAGCCAATGGGCTGGAGGGAGGTTAACACAATGTTACCAAAGCTGGTGTTACTTCTATGGGAGCCAACAGGAAGGAGACAACGACATGCCGTTCAGCCCCTCTGTGACATCTTCAAACCCACAACAGTCCTAGCACCAAAAATGCATTTACTACAAAGTTGTATCCCAAACCTCATGGGCCACTTAATTCTATCTACATCTTGGACACCTCACCTCTTTGGTCACTTGTCACAATTGCAGCCACTCCTTTGTCTTAACTCTGTCCTTCTCTTGTACCACGCAATTTGTTCTCCCTCCTCTGACATTTTATATCCCCATCCAACACAAATCTTCCTTCAGAATATTTCTATGTGGGTTTATAAAGTCAGCAAATTTCTCGACATCTTCCTTTCTTTTCATAGAATATTCCCATTCCCCAGTCCTTGAAGGTACCCACACTCTCCTCCAGGACCTAGCACTCCTTCTGGCATTTTCTAGTGCCTAATTCTCTAACCTCCACTTCTCACTATTTCAGCACATGGACAGGAGAGAAAACAAGAGCAGATGAATCAGAACTCACACACTACCATTCTCCCTTTCCAATCTCATGGGGGAAATCCCCCATTTTTTACTCCTGGTATCCAGCTATATCAGCTTCCACCCACTGTTAGCAGCCAAGTAAGGAATTCTACTATATTTCTTGAGACTTTTTGTTCTTATTTCAACATCTTCACCTACATTATAATTCTATTCATTGACGTCACTGACCCATCGTTCCTGATTTCCTTCTATTTGAGCTCCCGAGGTCATAGCTACAGCATATAAAGGATTAGGAGACTTCTCAAAAACTTCTATGTGTTGAAAGGTAGAAAGCAAGTTATCTATTAGTTTTCTCTTCCCTATGCTTCCCTGATTTCTCTTGTCCTTTCTAATAATTTTCTTTAATTCCTTCAATCATTTATATGATTTTCCCTTAACACCATGTACTTTGTCCACATTTTTGTAAGGAGTAGTAAGCAAAACTAGACCTAATGTTCTAAAGTTTTCGTTCCTTTTGTCTTTCCTTTCTTCCTTTTCTTCCCTCCCTTCTCCTTCCTGCCCATCTTTCCTAAACTATTGCAAAAGAGAACTTAAGGAAGCTGATAATATTAAGTATAATGACATAAGATTAAAGAAGTAAACCATTTGTGGCAATGGGAAAATAGAATTTGAGTATTAAACAAGAATAGTTATAGAACAAGACCTCCTGTACAAATTTTTTAAATGGGGTCAGTGGTAAAAGCAAATGGAGAAGAGCAATCTGCACGACACCATGGGATAACTAATTTACTCAGAAGAAACATATCTTTTGCTAGTAATAAAGCTTGGGAGACATTTCTTTTGTGAATCTTTATTATGTATTACCCGATATCCTCAACAACAGCTTGAAATGCAACTATGATATGCAATTTAATATGGCTCTATCTTAAAACTTTGCTGAAAGAAAGCTGAGAAAATGAAGCCATAGGGAAGACAATTTAGCAAACATTCAATATAAAATGATAAAGATACATAAATCTTTTTAAATCAAGTTTGATTCAAGATAAATTTCAAACTGGTAAGTACATGAGTTTTTACTTTCTCTCTCTGCCTGTATTTGTGTGTGTGTGTGTGTGTGTGTGTGTGTGTGTATGAATTGCCTAGGCAATTTATGAAAAATGAAGGGTCCTTGGAGATACTAAGTAGGCCTTTGCTGGGTCTTAAAAACCTGCAGTTTTGTTTTGTTTATTTCCCACCAACACCCAAAGTGGTTATTAGCAATTGATCCTTGAACCTCAATTTCAAAAACTCTCACCAGGAGTAATAAACAGGCTGCTTATTCTTTGGGAAAACTTTCATCAGTTATTTCTCACACATAGTTTTGGATAAAAGTTGGCTGCAGAGAGTGCAAAATTATAATTTCTGGTAAGATTCTAGAGAACCAACATTCCTTATGACTGGTTAATAGTAAAATCAATGGAAAAGAATAAAGCTGTCCTCTTTTTAGTCATGCTTTAAAATAAAATGAAATACCTAAGAGAAGGTAGAAGGTTTTATGGGCAGGGCAAAATTTTTTTCAGAAAATAATTTGGATTGCCCCGAAACAAAAATAGATGATTCTATAAAATTTGTCTATCTATTAAAAAAAAAGGG